>NW_017683284.1:0-8683 GCF_001879085.1 Nicotiana attenuata
TGGCAAATGGTCCAAACGGACTGTCATGGGCTAACCAGAATAGACATAGGGGAATACTCAATATAGGACGATCCAACCTGTATATAAAAAAATTATACATGTGACATACGGACCTATAAGGCCAACATGATCATTTGTAAACTCAAAACATAGGCCGGCAAGGCCATACAAGCATCCGTATACATAACATATGTCTACAAGCCTCTAAGAGTACATACTTATCATAAAGGTCGGGACAGGGCCCCACCATACCAAATAATACGGGTCTAAATCATACTGACCAAACAAGCAACTCCGGAGCAAATGGAGCGCACCAACATCTTCCGCTGAGCTGATAGCCTACTTGGAGGACTCTCGACCTGTCTATCGGGACCTGCGGGCATGAAATGCAGCATCCCCAGGCAAAAGAAACGTTAGTACGAATAATGTACCGAGTATGTAAGGCACATAAATAAGTACATAAAAGACATGGAATAAATATAGAGTACATGACTCAACCTGTAAGTCTGGACAACATAGAATATTCTTTGACCATAGCTTTCGAACCTACCGGACCAATATTGTCGCTGGCTCCTCAACATAAGATAGATCCTTGTCCAAGTGGACTGAACTAAAATCCATCACGTGCGATGGATCACCGTGATACCTCCGGAGCATGAAAACATGAAATACCGGATGAACTCCTTCCAAGTAGGAAGGTAAGGCAAGCTCATAAGCAACCTCCCCAACACGCCCCAATATCTCAAAAGGGACAATAAACCTCGAACTCAGCTTCCCTTTCTTCCCAAATCTCATAACGCCCTTCATAGGCAAAACCCGAAGCAGAACCGGCTCTCCAACCATGTAGGAAACATCAAGAACCTTCCGGTCCGCATAAATCTTCTGTCTGGACTGGGCTGTACGGAATCTATCCTGAATCACCTTGACCCTCTCCAAAGCATCCTGTAGCCTCACCCGGCTCAAACCAACCCACCAGATATCTACACCGCCTACCATATAAAGCCTCATACGGTGCCATCTAAATGCTGGACTGATAGCTGTTGTTGTAGGCAAACTCCGCTAATCGAAAGAACTGATCCCAAGACCCTTCAAACTCAATCACACACGCACGTAGCATATCCTCAAGAATCTGAATAGTGCGCTCGAACTGTCCGTCCGTCTGAGGGTGAAATGATATGCTCAACTCCACCTGAGTACCTAACTCATGCTGAACGACCCTCCAGAACCGAGATGTGAACTGAGTACCTCTATCTGAAATGATGGAAACTGGAATACCATGCAAACGAACAACCTCCCGGATATAAATCTCCGCCAACCGCTCCGAAGAATAGGTAGTACACACAGGAATAAAATGCGCGAACTTGGTCAGCCGATCCACAATAACCCAAATGGCATCGAACTTCCTCAAAGTCCGTGGGATCCCAGATACGAAGTCCATGGTGATCCACTCCCACTTCCACTCCGTAATCTCTATCTACTGAAGCAATCCACCCGATCTCTGGTGCTCATACTTCACCTGTTGACAGTTAAGGAACCGAGCTACAAACCCAACTATATCTTTCTTCATACGCCTCTACCAATAGTGCTGTTTCAAATCTTGGTACATCTTCTGAATGGAATACCGCGAACTATGGGCCTCCTCTAGAATCAACTCCCGAAGCCTATCAACGTTGGGTACACAAACTCAACCCTGCATCCACAATACCCCGTCATCACCAATAGTCACATCTCTGGCATCGCCATGCAAAACCTTGTCCTTGAGGACAAGAAAATGAGGGACATCAAAATGACGCTCCCAGATACGATCAAACAAGGAAGACCGAGAGACCACGCAAGCTAGAACCTGACTAGGCTCCGAAAGATCCAATCTCACAAACTGGCTGGCTAAGGCCTGCACATCCATCGCCATGGTCCTCTCTACTGCTGGTAAATAAGCCAAACTCCCCAAACTCTCTGCCCGGTGACTCAAAGCATCGGCTACCACATTGGCCTTGCCCGGGTGATACAAAATAGTGATATCATACTCCTTCAGCAGCTCTAACCACCTCCTCTGTCGCAAATTAAGGTCCTTCTGCTTGAACAGATGCTGCAAACTCCGGTGGTCAGTATAAATCTCACAAGGCACACCATACAAATAATGACGCCTGATCTTCAAGGCGTGAACAATTGCAGCTAACTCGAGATCATGGATAGGATAATTCTTATCATGCACCTTCAACTGTCTGGACGCGTAGGTAATCACCCTACCGTCCTTCATTAATACCGCTCCAAGGCCAACTCTCGAGGCATCACAATAGACCGTATAAGACCCCGAACCGGTAGGCAATATCAAAATTGGGGCTGTAGTCAAAGTTGTCTTGAGCTTCTAAAAGCTCTCCTCACACTCTTCCGTCCACTGGAACGGAGCACCCTTCTGGGTCAGCCTGGTCATAGGTGCTGCAATAGATGAAAACCCCTAAACAAATCGACTGTAATAACCCGCCAAGATAAGAAAACTGCAGATCTCTGTAGCTGAGGATGGTCTGGGCCAACTCTGCACTGCCTCCACTTTCTTCGGATCCACCTGAATACCCTCAATCGAAACCACGTGACCCAAGAATGCCACGGAATCCAACCAAAACTCACATTTAGAGAAATTAGTATATAGTTTCTTTTCTCTCAAGGTCTGGAGCACTGTCCTCAGGTGCTGCTCATGATCTTCCCGACTTTGGGAATATACCAGAATGTCGTCAATAAAGACAATGACGAATGAATCAAGATATGGTCGGAATACACTGTGCATCAAATGCATGAAAGCTGCTGGGGCATTGGTCAGCCCAAATGACATAACAAGGAACTCGTAATGACCATACTGAGTCCTGAAGGCAGTCTTCGGGATATCTGGCTCCCGAATCTTCAACTGATGATAGCCTGAACGCAAGTCAATCTTAGAAAACACACGAGCACCCTATAACTGATCAAACAGGTCATCAATACGAGGTAAAGGATAACGGTTCTTCACTATAACCTTGTTCAGCTGGCGATAATCAATACACATACGCATAGAACCATCCTTCTTCTTCACAAATAAGACAGGAGCACCCCAAGGTGATACACTGGGCCGAATGAAACCCTTATCAAGTAATTCTTGCAACTATTCCTTAAACTCCTTCAACTCAGGAGGAGCCATACGGTACGGAGGAATAGAAATGGGCTGAGTGCCCGACAACAAATAAATGCCAAAATCAATATCTCTATCAGGCAGCGCGCCCGGAAGGTCAGCTGGAAACACATCAGAGAAATCCCGTACTACTGGGATAGAATCAACTGCAGGGGTATCAATACTGACATCTCTCACATAAGCTAGATACGGGTCACACCCCTTCTCAACCATACGCTGAGCCTTAAGGAATGAAATAACTCTACTAGAAGTATGATCTATGGTACCCTCCACTCAACACGCGGTACACTTGGCATAGCCAGCATCACGGTTTTGGCGTGACAATCAAGAATAGCATAATGGGGCGACAACCAGTCCATGCCAAAAATAACATCAAAGTCTACCATGCTGAGCAATAACAAAATGGGTCTGGTCTCAAAACCACTAAGAGCAATAAAAAACGATCGGTAAATGTGGTCCACAACAAGAGAATCTCCCACTGGAGTAGAAACATAAACAGGGGATCTCAAAGAATCCCGAGAAACACCCAAATGCGGAGCAAAATAAGAAGACACATAAGAATAAGTGGAGCCTGGATCGAATAGAACCGATGCATCTCTGTGATAGACCAAGATAGTACCTATGATGACAGAATCGAAGGCGACAACCTCAGTACGGGCAGGAAGGGCATAGCATCTGTCCTGGCCTCCCCCTTGAGGGCCACCTCTACCTCCCCGACCTCTACCTCTAGCTGGCTGGGCAGGTGGGGTAGCAACTGGTGCTGTGATCATAGCTTGAGAACTCTGCGAGGCATGTTGTGCCTGAGAAATCTGTGGAGGTGCACCCCTCCTAAGTCTGGGGAAATCCCATACCATATGGTGTGTGTCACCACACTCAAAACAAGCTCTGGGAGGACGTGGAGGCTATGACTGGCTCGGGCCAGGTCTGCTGGACTGACCACTGGAAGAACCCCGTGCAGGAGGCGCACTAGATATCGGTGGCACATAATAAGGCTCATGAGGTCTGGGAGGAGCTGGAATATCACTGGATGCTGGAAGAGCTGAATGAACAGGGCGACTCATATAACCCCTACCATGACGACCTGCAGCTGGGGCTCCGGCACCAGAATAATGGCCCAACTCTCGGGACCTCTTGTCCTCCCTCTCCTCTCTATCCCTAGCATGCATACCCTCAATCCTCCTAGCAATGCTCACCACCTGCTGATAAGAAATATCCATATCCAAATCACGAGCCATGCTAGACCTGATGCTGGGAATAAGCCCCTCAATAAACCGGCGAACCTTCTCGCGAACAATAGAAACCAAAGCTGGTGCATGTCTAGCCAAGTCGGTGAAACGGACAGCATACTCCGAGACAGTCATAGTACCCTGGCGCAAGTGCTCAAACTCTGCATGCCAAGTGTCCCTTAGGCTATGGGGAACATACTCTCTCGTGAACATATCTGAACACTAAGCCCAAGTCAGGGAAGCTGCCTCATCCGGACTGTCTAACTCATAAGCACGCCACCACTGATAGGCGGCTCCTCAAAGCTGGAAGGTAGTGAAGGAAACCCCGCTCGATCCTGATATACCCATGGTACGGAGGATACGGTAGCACTACTCTAGAAATCCAAGAGCATCATCTAAGGCTAGTCCGCTGAATGTAGGAGGCTGATACTTCTTGAACCTCTCAAGCCTCTTCTCCTCAACCTCTGAAGGTACTGCCCTCTCCTCGGGCTGAGCTGGGGCTACCAGCTGTGCAGGGATAATCTCTGGACCTGATCAATATGCACTCACTGCTGAGAAGTGCGGGCGACGGGAGTCTGTGCTCCTCTCCTGGCCTGGGATGTAGCTGCAGCAAGCGGAAGCAACCCTGCCTGAGCTAGAGTAGTGTACATAGTCATAAACTGCGCCAGAGTCTCCTGGAATGCTGGAGTAGTAGTAGTAGACGTATCAGGTATCTGGACTCCGGATGGAACTGCTGGTGGCACCTCGGTGGCAGCTCGCGCGGGTGCTCTAGCTGCACCACGAGGGCGTCCTCGGCTTCTACCCCGACCCCGGCTTCTGACGGCTCCAGTAGGGGGCACGGGTGCCTGATCATCTCGGGTAGCACGTGTCCTCACCATATGTGAGAGAATAGAAGACAGAAAATTAGAATTGTGATATCAAAATCTCGCACGACAAGGACATCAAATGAAGTGGAATTTTCCTAACAGTTACATAGCCTCTCGTAGATAAGTACAGACGTCTCTGTACCGATCCGCGAGACTCTAAATAACTGGCTTGTGATTCATGACTCCTATGAACCTAGTTCTCTGATACCAATTTGTCACGACCCAAGTTCGCCCTCCATGAACTGTCATGACGGCACCTAGTCTCTACGACTAGGTAAGCCTAACAATTTGCGGAAAAAGAAATAACAGAAATAAACTATCCAAACTGCAGAAATAATACAAATCAAACTCATATAATGAACAACATGTCCCAAAACCCAAAAATAATACAAATCAAACTCTTATAATGGAAAGGGACTCCTCGTTCTACGGGCGCGGCTGACATACCTCGAAGTCTCTGATGGATCACTCCGCCTCAAGGATGGTAGGGCTAAGTCGAAGAACCAGGATCTGCACATGAAAAACATGCGCAGGAAAGGCGTGAGTACACCACAACGGTACTCAGTAAGTGACAAGCCTAACCTCGGTCGGGTAGTGACGAGGAAGGTCAGGGCCCTACTGAGGCTAAAGGAAATACAAGATGTAACAGTGTAAAATAAAGCAGTATAGTTAAGTGCAACAGTAAGAAGTACACAGGATAGAAAGAACAACGACAACTATAAGAGAGACAAATAATCACGGAAAGGAATACAGCTCACATAGAGATAACAACCGGGGATCTCCCAGGATACCGTCCTGTAGTCGCAAATATAAATATCCAGTGGATCTCTCGGGATACCGTCCCGTAGTCCAACTCATAGTGCGCGAGGATCTACAAGAATCCTGATCCGTAGTCCCATATGTAAATACTAAGTACTGGGGGAATCTACCGGGTGCAATCCCGTAGTCCCAATGTAAAAGTGCAGGGGATCTCCCGAAATGCAAATCCGTAGTCCCAAAGTAAACATACAGGGGGATTTCCCGGGATACCGTCCCATAGTCCCAAAGTAAATACACAGCAGCAACAAGAAGAATACTCAATTCAATCAAATTTCACACCAAGGTAAAGCATGTATTTCTAACCTAGCATGTTGCACATAATTCGAATAGGTAGTAGAACAAATATGCAGTTAAATCAATTAGACATGCTTCCCTAAGCTAATAACAAGCTTAACTTGCAAGTAGTATAAACAGGAAAGGAAAACACAATTCTAAGTACTTAATGGAAACCGGATTTTTCAACAATTAGCACAAGTACGCACTCGTCACCTTACGTACAAGGCATTTCAAACATCAATAATACCAAATCCCAAGGGGAGTTTCCCCTACACAAAGTTAGACAAGCCACTTACCTCGAACCGGCTCCAAATCAACCCGAAACCACATTCTTGCCACGAGTATTTGACTCCAAATGGCCCAAATCTATTCAATTCAATTGCATAATGCAAATAACACTTCAAGTAACTGATTATACAAATAAATTTTAAGCTAATACGCGAAATTAGGTAAAATGACCAAAACGCCCCCGGGCCCACATCTCGGAATCGGGTAAAATTTATATTCTCAGAATCCTCATACTCTCACGAGTTCATGCATACCAAAATTATCCAAATCCAAGGTCAAATTCCCAATCAAAATTCTAATTCTAAGTCTAAGAACTTTCTTCCAATTTTTCCCCAATTTTCATCTCCAATCCGAAATTTAATGATAAAACTAACAATAGATTAGTGGAATACAACTAGAAAGGGATGAGGAATTGTTACCAATGATCTTCTCTTCAAAAACCCCACAAAGTCGCCCTACCCCGAGCTCCAATTTAATTTTTTTCCAAGTTTTGAATTAAACCCTCGATTCTGCCCCTTTTCTGTCCAGTGAAACCGCATCTGCGGTCATGGGACCACACCTGCGGTCCCGCTTCTATGAAGACCCGGTCGCATCTGCGACATTTCACTAAAGGGGTATATCCGCACTAGCGACTGCTCTACCGCAGATGTGGTGCCGCTTCTGTGGTGCCCTGACCGCATCTGCGGTCAATTTTCTGCTAGCCTCAAACCGCTTCTGCGGCTGTTGGACCGCTTCTATGGTCTCGCACCTGTGGTCCCCAAGCTGTAGGTGTGGTTATGACAGCAAACTTGAAACTTCAGCTGCAACTCTCAACTCCAAACCTTTCCGTTAACCACACGAAATCATCTCGAGGCCCCCCGGGACCTCAACCAAAAGCACAGACAAGATATATACCACTACCCAAACTTATACCAAATCCTCAAAACACCTCAAACAACATCAAATCAACCAATTAGCATCGAATTCAAGCCTAAGAACTTCAAAACTCTCAAAATACACTTTCGATCAAAAAGTCTATCAAACCTCGTCCTAATGACCTGAAATTTCACACAGACGTCACATTCAACACTACGGAGCTATTACGACTTCCGGAATTCCATTCTGACCCTCGGATCAAAATTTCACTATCGAACCGGAAACTTCAAATTTTCAACATTCGACATTTCAAGCCTAATAGAGCTACGGACCTCCAAAACACAATCCGAATACGCCCCTAAACCCGAAATCACCCAACAGAGCTAACGGAACCACGAAATTCCATTTTGAGGTCGTCTTCACACTGCTCCGACTACGGCCAAATTTCTAACACTTATGCTCTCATTTAGGAACTAAGTGTCCTAAAACACTCCGAAACTCAAAACCAAACATCCCGGCGAATCAAAATAGCAGAAACAAATACGGGGGAAGCAGTTAATAGGGGATTGCTGCATTAATTCTCAAAATGACTGGCCGGGTCATTACAATCCGCTTGTTTAAATGTGTTTTCAAGCAGTGCCTCAATTTACTACCGCTAGAAAGCATGTCTATAAGATCTCAAGTGTCCGTTTAAAACTGTTCACTGTTTTGCTGCATCAATGTAGATATCGTGCTCTTAGGACATCACTGTTCTGCGGTTAGGCAAGCCTCTAGGGCGATTTAAATTCTACAACTATGAACCTCTGTTTTGTTATTTAATACTGTTCAGATTTAACAGGTCTAAATCAGTAGGCAAGCTAAATAGGATTCTTACACTTTGTCCTAATTCAATACTGTATAATCCCTGCTCACCTAGATATCATGTTCTAGGATTTTCTCTTAAAGCACTTGACTGTTGTCTGAAGACGTGCATTTACTTGTTATATTTGTGGAGGTAAATGTGAGCCCTTAATTGTTCTCTCTTGAGTGCAGTCCTAATTGTTTTGGTTGACGCCTAGATTTTTCTCCTTTATGTACCTTAGGATGGTCTAGAACTACCTAAATTAGAGGTCCTAAATACCTCCAGGGCCACAAGGAAGGGGCGGGTAGTGCACGCATAGGATATCTCTCAAGGTTGCTAGGACGCTTTAGGC
>NW_017683285.1:0-1178 GCF_001879085.1 Nicotiana attenuata
ATACGGGCCCGATACCAACAAGATCAAATCTTTTAAATTATTACATTTTCAGTCTTATCAATTTTCTTCAAAAATTCATTTCTCGGGCTAGGGACCTCGAAATTCGATTCCAGGCATATGCCCAGGTTCGATATTTTACTACGGACCCTCCGGGACCGTCGGGACACGGGTCCGGGTCCGTTTACCCAAACGTTGACCAAAGTCAATAAAAATCATCTTTTAAGCCAAAACTCATCTTTTCTTAAATTTTTCACATAAGGGCTTCCCGGATGCACGCCCGAACTGCGCACGCGAATCGAGGAGAGATAAAATAAGGTTTTCAAGGCCTCGGAACACGGAATCGGATTCTAAAACAGAAGATGACCCTTTGGGTCATCACATTCTCCACCTCTAAAATAACCGTTCGTCCTCAAACGGACATAGAAAAGTACCTGAGTCGGTGAAAAGATGGGGATATCTGCTCCGCATATTGGACTCGGACTCCCAGGTAGCTGCCTCAACAGGCTGGCCTCTCCACTGCACACGAACCGAAGGGTAACTCTTGTATCTTAACTGTCGAACATGCCGGTCTAGAATAGCTACCAGCTCCTCCTCGTAGGTCAAATCCTTGTCCAACTGGACAGTGCTGAAATCTAACACGTGGGATGGATCGCCGTGATACTTTCGAAGCATGGATGCATGAAACACTGGATGCACAGCTGATAAACCCGGCGGCATTGCAAGGAAGGCCATTGAGGAAATCCCTGAAATACTTACGAGCAAAAAGAAGTTCAAAGATTAACAGGGAGGATTGCAGCCTTGGGAAGATTCATTTCTAAATCATCAAAGAAATGTTTTCAATTCTTCTCAGCTCTTAAGAAGCAGGATCGTTTTGAATGGAACGAAGAGTGTCAGCAAGCGCTCAAGAATTTGAAAGTGTACTTATCAAATCCACCGTTACTAGCAATACCAAAGGCTGGGGAAAGATTGCTCATTTACCTTGTTGTTTCAAAAGTAGCGGTAAGTGCGGTTTTGGTTCGAGAAGAACAAGGTAAACAATCCCCTATCTATTATGTCAGTAAATCTTTGTTAGATGCAGAAATGCAGTATCCTCAATTGGAAAAGCTTGCACTCGCATTAATCATGGCATCTAGAAAATTAAGACCTTACTTTCAGTGTCATCCTATTGCTGTGTAACC
>NW_017683285.1:5917-8682 GCF_001879085.1 Nicotiana attenuata
TGAATTAGGTGGGGAAAAGTAAATTCAACATCCGCCAGGTTAGTAAGGTGCCTCAAGCAGGCGACAGCCCTCCAAACAATCGGACCAATTTGACCCAAACACACGTTAAAAAAATGGCAAAAGTCTAGAATGACCGGATCAATGGCCGGTTTAAACCCTAGAGTGAAAGGGTATGTGTAAACAAAAGAGAATCCAATCATGTATGAAGTGATCCTCTGATTTGGATTAGGAATGATAATGGGAAAATCATCACTCCAATAACAATCCTTACGAACTATAGGAGTTAAAATATCTGTGATTTGAGTGGGGAAAGCGTCAGCACGGTCTAAAGAGGCAACTTGGGTCCTGAGAGATTCTCTATCATGGTGAAAAGAAATCTCTGTTGGGACTATTTCTTCAACTAGAGGCTCACGAAGGGGCTCAGAGGATTCTTTATTCCTAGAAGAAGACCTCTGAGAAAGGGAACCTCTAGTCCTAGAAGAAGGACCCGAGCTAGAAGAAGGAGTGGATGTGCTACCACCACGGGCAGACCCCAAGCTACGGAGTCTACCCCCTCTTCTATGTCTAACAGGAGCATTGGGGAAGTTGTCTAAAATGGGGGTTCCCCTAGGGTTAGGGTTTGGTGAAGCCATGACAAAGAAGATTGAAGTAGCGCAGAAGAAAATAAGAGGTTTTCGAAGATGGCAGAATGGCCTAAATGGCACCTATACTTGTGTCACTTTGTCATGACGGTCCTCCTACTTCACTTTTTTTCATCCAGACACTTCAACATGTTCAAAATCTATATTTTATACCTCTCTGACCGTGTGTGTATCTTACTTGCTTGACGTGGATGACACATCATATTCCATGTCATTTTTTATATTTTATCTACTAAAAACACTTATTATATACTATTTTCTTAAAGAAAAAGAAAAAGAAAATCAATACCCTAACCTCACCTCTCTTCCCTCAAATTCACAGATTTCTTCTTGGTTGTCCATCTCATATCCCTTCTCCATTCACAACCAGAAGGTGGAGAGGAGAAAGAAGAAGCTGGGGAAGGGAGAAGCGTACATCACCAAATAGTTTTCAGAAAATAGTTGCCCAAAAAAAACCTTCCAACATCATAAATCACATTCTTTTTGAAATCTATCAACCTAGACATTACAATTCGAATTGTAAATTGAATCATGAAGCAACTTTAACTTAGGATAGGACCCACAAAACTATCAATAAATAGAACTAGTAAACGTCAATAGTGCTTGACAGTAACATGAAGCTTAAGAATGGATCTGAGATTAGGAATATCAATAAAGTGAGTTGTCATAATGCCATAACTTTTAAAAAATTTAAAAAAACCAGTCCCTGAAACAATTGAGAATTCCCTCTCCTTCATTGCAAAAAGATCAATACCTTGAATCTCCAAAGTACTCCCTTTGAATTCCCCATCAGTGAAAATAACAGAAAACATCAAATGCAGTCCCTTGCCATCTAACTGTGAATTTATGTACATGCCTTGAGCTCTACCAATCTCTTTGGACTTTGGATCTGGACCTTAAGTTACTGATCATCCACTGCAACCATTGTTGCATCCCTATGCCAAATGCAACTTCTTTGAAAAAGAAGAAGCAAGTATAAATTCCAGAACATATCAGCGATGAAAAGTGGGAGGGGAGAAGCGTACGGGGGGAACGGAAAGGGAGGAGGTGTTGTTAGGTGTGTGTGTGGGGGAGGGGGGGTGAGCGTTGGGGTTGGGGGGAGGGAGGAACAAAAAGAGACATATATCTTCTGTTTTTCTCTTTTCTTTTTTACTTATTTTAATGACTTTTCTTCTTATTTTAATAATTTCTTGTTCAAAATGTTTAAATTCACGCTCATTATCCGCGTGAATTACACTCACTTTGTCCAGCTCAACCATTATTTTGCCATTTGTGCTTGGTCAATGGTTAGAGGGGTTTAAAACATAGATTTTGAACAAGTTAAAGTGTCTGGATGAAAAAAAGTAAAGTAGAAGGACCGGCATGACAAAGTATCACAAGTATAGGTGTCATTTAGGTCATTCCCTTTTCGAAGAATTAAAGTGTTTGACACGCTTTATGTGGTAAAAGACAAGTAAAGAAGCTATATTTATACTAATGGGTAACCGGCAAAAGGAAAAAGTACAATGATGGAAGAGCTATAATAATGTTAACTGACACTTTGTGAATAGGGAAGCCGAAAAGAAAGCCTAAGAAAGTGCTGCAAAACTAAAGAACCAATAAGAGGATGACACGTGTCCAATGCATTAAATGGAAGTGACAATTGAAGCGTCAATTCTGTCAGAGCAATAATGGTGACAAAAATTCTCTTTTAAATGAATTTCACTTCCCAAATATTCAAACTGATGAATAAATGTAAAGTGGGGGGACTATCTGTATTGGGAAAAATTGTATTTTACATATAAGGTGACGTGTCAGGACACGTGGATTGGTCAAATGGTCAATAAATCATAATTAGGCACGATTCAAGAGTTGTAAAACAGACACGAGCAAAGAATGAGGAAGAGGAACGGGACATCAGATAAGTAGCACGGCGCCCGTACCTATTTAAATCATTTATATCCGGGCATCAGAAGGAATGAATCTGGTTATAAAAAGCGTGCAGATACAGCATTTAATCGGTATTAAATGCTGAGTCCGTTAAGGAATATATATATATTCAATATAATGATTGTGTAACGTAGCATTCAATGTCTTTAATTATTCATAATGGCCTCATTATGATTTGAGCATAACGTACAATCT
>NW_017683286.1:0-826 GCF_001879085.1 Nicotiana attenuata
GCGGGTACCAGTGTGATGTGAGATATAGCCCGAGGGGCTGGTATTGTTCGATGTGATTGCCCGAGGGGCTGATACTGTTCTATGTGATTGCCCGAGGGGCTGGTACTGTTCTGAGATATTGCCCGAGGGGCGGATTTGTGGATATTGTGCCCGAAGGGCGAACCTTATGTGCTTATCTTTCTTATTTGCCTGTCATTTACTTGCTTAATTGTGTATTTGTGCCCGAGGGGCGGATTTCTGTGCTTATCTGCACTAGTTGTTCTGCATTCATTTGCGCAACTGTTGAAATAGTCATTTTTAAAAGAGTTTAAACTGAGCTAAGATGTTTTAAAGGATTTTACAGCTTCATTGCTTTCTTACTGGTTTTGAAACTGCTTCTATACAGCATGTTGATACTCTTTTCGTGATTTCTTACCACTCAGTCTTTATTTATGATTATTACTCACTGAGTTGGCAATACTCATTTTACTCCCTGCACCTTGTGTGCAGATTCAGGTATTTTCTGAGCTTGGTGGCAGTTGTCAGTGGAGTTAGCAAGGTAGTTGCCGGCGTTCGAAGCACTGCTTTCTCTCTCTTCATTCTATTAGACTGTACTGAGTACATTTCAGATTATGTCAGTTGTATTTAGACTTCGTAGATGCTCATGACTAGTGACACCCCGGTTTGGGCTGTATTTGGGTTGTACTTCCGCATTGTTATGATATTATCTGCTACTTAGTATTATTAAATCATGTTTTTAGTCTGTTTTATTTTGTTTAGCTGTTTAACTTCGAATTGGAAATGTGTCGGCTGGCCTTGTCTTCACGAGAGGCGCCATCACGACCGG
>NW_017683286.1:5477-8682 GCF_001879085.1 Nicotiana attenuata
GTTTCGTTATCCCTAATCCCACCTTTAAACTCTTGGTTATTGATTCCTCACATACGTCGGGAGTGATGTTGTTCAACAACTACCTAAATATGCACTCTCTCCCGAGTAATACATACTAAATAGGCACAGCTAATTTAGGGCCCTTCAATCAACCACAAGAATAATATAGTTGAACAAATAGAGAAAATACTACGGCTCAATTATATAAAAACATAACAAGAATTTATCCTTCAAAAGGTTCCATCAAAACCCTAGATAACAAATTAGCTATTCATAATAGTATGTAAAACTACCATACTAAAAGTCATAACCAACAATGAAAAATAGGAAGAGGAAGGAAAAACTCGTGGAAGAATTCTCCGCCTTGCTCCTATTGTGTCTCAGCCTCCTTAGGTCGAATCTGTGTCAAAAATATTTCCAAGCTCTCAAAGTACCGTTTTTCATGTATATATACCAAGTAGGGTTGGGCCCAAACTATTATACCTTCTCCTACGCGAAAAAGGACAATTTTTTCACGTCTGGACGCCGCGGCCGCGGTAAAACTGCGGTACGACCGCGGTATATGGCAGGTATACCGCCTCAGCCCGCGTCATGTCTGCGGTCACGGTTTCGACCGCGTTTTGCACCCTGTTCCGTTTAGAATTTGGAAAACCGTAAAACACGAAAGTTGTAGCCCTTAGGGTTAGCTTTCCATCCATATATTGTGGAGCCCAAATGGAGTTCTGAGCAAAACGTTATGTGGAGTTTACTAGACAGTGCGCAATATGCCTACTCGATTCTTCGTTTTGTTGCTCTATCATCCGTTTATCCCCGAATACGATCTCGGCTTAATTCCTTGGGATTTTAATCAGACTTCAAAGCTCCAAATCACTTGAATTCATTCCATAATATTTATATAGCTCGGAATCACTCCTACAAGGCATAAAACACACCGTTAGTGCAAAACACTAGCGATTAAAGCGCAAACTCAACTAAAGTGCAGTAAATTAGAGTGTAATAATCGACTAAAATACCCAATTATAGCCTATCATCAACACCCCACACTTAAACCATTGCTCGCCCTCGACAATCAAACTACACTTTGTTATAGACACGACCTTTTTAAGCAATTCTCCTAACTCATCACACCAAGAGTATTTAAAATAGACTAAGCACAAAAGCGTAACATCTGACTCACAAGTTCCACGCATTATTCACAACTCACCTACTTACTCTAACATAGAGGTCACTGACATTACCTTTCATGAATCAAGTGCCCTCACACAACAAAAGAGAGTAGTTCCACACAATAAAATTTAAGAACACTTAGGAACTCAAGATAGAAAGAATTCACTCACTCTCAGAAATAACATTCATATGCCACAAAAGATGCACTATAAGCTTGCCCGTAGTGTACTACTCCACTAATCGAGTTTATTCAATCTAGGATCAATTAGGACTTTATTTGGTTATAATGTAGGCTACGGGACGGGTAGGATACATTTAGATATAAGAGTGACTACACCTCCCTAAGCACTTAATACATATACTTTAACATTCAAACCCAATACTTATGTCATACCAAAACTCCACCTTCACATCAATCTATATTACCCCATTCTTCTTTAAGCACACTTACATCAAGAGCCACCACTTATCAAGGAATTTCTTTTCACAACAATCCAACTATTTTTTTTTCTTTTCTTTTTTTCCAATTCAAGTGGCTCTTACTTTTTTCAAAACAGTGCACCTTTCTCCTTATTTTATTAGTTCCACTCAAAAGCCAAACCAACCACCCCACACTTATCTTTTACACAGTTCATAATAATTCAAATGCTCATCAGAGGTTAAAATGTTCAAATAGATGATTAATTCAAACAAATGGGTAAGGCTTGTAATGTGGTTGCCAAAGAAACAAGATTACAGGCTCAAAGGGGTTAACTACGATACATAACAATTAGGTGGGTAAAATATACATATCTGGCTCAACAAAGAAACGCATATATCACTTCCAAGACTGAACAAAACTACTATTTCGCTTTGCAAACACACAGGGCAAGTTCTAGGCATCACATGCAATGCACAGAATATAATGAATCCTTACACACACATGGCACATAACTCACTCAGGATTGGTTTTATCAAGACACTCTAGTCAAAGCAGTTAAGCAAAGTTATCATAAAATTTAAGGTACTTGTACAAGAGTCAAAAACTGAGCCTAAACGTCACAACTAAAGTACTCACTATTCTCAAGGCATAACAAAGTCAAGAGATATTGCTTCAATTTAAAACACAACACAATGGCTCCTACTCCCAAAAAAAACTAACTACACCCGGTTCAAACAAAATACTTGGAAAAGAACCGCGGCACAAAGAAAAACCAAGGGGGAATTATTACACTACCTACAAAAAATTTGTATATTTTATTTTCTTAGACTTAAATCCCTCAAGAAAATTGTCTAATAGATCCATCGTAGGGAAAAGTCCAAACTTTATTTTCTTCGTTTTTCTAAAAAAATAAAAAAAATATTCAATTAAACTAACACAACTAAAATAGCATAGAAAGTCACCCAGACAATCTCCTCACCCCACATTTAAAATTGTGCATTGTCCCCAATGTACACCATAACTAATAAAAGGGTAAAAGAGACTCCCTGGTAGGCCAAAGGCCGAAGCACTAACAACTCATGGGGTACTCAGACTTCTCCCAAGCTTGGTCCTTCATGCGGGTACCTCACACTTAGTTCCAACCCTTTGGTTTGTTGTTGTATCCTTCCAATAGCTTTGCTTTCCATGTTCCTAGAAATCAAAAATTGACACTACAAAAATAATATAATAATAATAAAAAATAAAATAAGTAAAATAAACTAAAATAATAAAAATAAAGCTGGGTTGCCTCCCAACAAGCGCTTGATTTAACGTCGCAGCATGACGTGAATCACTTTTTGCCTCCACCTCGAGCTTATGAATTGGACCCCAAGTTTTTATTCAAGCTTATGATTATGGTCATGGGGCGGTGGAACGAATCTATCTGGGCCAAGGAAATAATGTAGTATTCTGTACTCCTTGGCCTTTATAAGAGGTATGTAATCCTGACTTTCTGGCAAGAAGAATTCCAGAATATATGCACCTTGTTCCGCATTCCTTGACTCTTCAATTGGTTCGGATGACTCTATTTCCATATCATCATCCAAACATAATGTGGAAAAATGCTTGAAGTGTGGA
>NW_017683287.1:0-2590 GCF_001879085.1 Nicotiana attenuata
AACTTGAACACAAGTAGATGAAGCATGTAAGAACATGAACAGAGTCCAAAAAATCAAACGGTAGGCGCACATAGCAGAAGAGTAGTGAAAACATAGCAGGAGTAGAAAAGAAGAGGTAAAAGACAATATATGCATAAAATAAAAGAAACCATACGAGCAGGGTGTAAACAAACACACATAAAGCAAAGAAGAAAAAGAATCAGAAAGATTTTTTTTTTTCAAAAATCCTTTTAGAAACCCTAAAATCGGAGAGAAACGATTTAAACTAAAACTTTTGGGAAAAACACTCTAGATGGCAAGAAAACCATAGACACAGTATAGATCTAAACAAATAACGGTGAAAGAACCTCGAATGGCTTAGGGTTTCGGAGAAACCCTAGAAATGAGAAAGGCTTGTAGACAGGTCCGATCTTGAGTCGGAGAGGTCAAGAATCAGGCTCCTGGGTCTCGAATGTGCCGGAGCATGGCCGGAGAAGCCATGGAATCGAAGATCGGAGAAGATCGGAGGGAGAACCATCGAAGTCAGCCTTCCAGACCTCGAACACTCAAGGTCTAATGGTGGAGAGGGTGGGTTGAGACCATCCATGGCCTGGGAAGCCATGGGTTCCGGTGAAAATCCGATGAAGGAAGGTGGGAGGAGGCTAGGGTTTCGGAGAGTTGTTGAGAAGATTTGAGAGTGTTTTGGGATTTCAGGGCGGCGGGTCCGGTGAGAATGAGGGGGATTAGGGTAGGTTGTTAGGTTTAATTATGGAAGGGTGAGTTTTGGCCGTTGATCTTGAGTGATCAACGGTCCAGATTTAGACGGGTAGGTGGGGAACGGGTTGGGTCGTTTGGAATTGGGTCGTAGGTTGGGTCCGGACTGAAATTGGGCTGATTAATTGGGTAGAATTGGGTCAATTTAGGGGCCAAAATTGAAATGAAATAGGGCTATAATTGAAATAGAAATGGGGCTAGATATTAAATAGCCAATTTTCCCTTTTTAATAGTAAAGTTGATTTTAAAAGTAAATTAAAAATACTGAAACAATTAATAGTGCATAAATCTAAATTTAAAAAATACTGGAGCTAATTTTACAATTATAAAATACTATTAATCGTAAAATAGGCTATAATTGAATTATATGCAATTTAGCTTTAAAAAATACCAAATAAATTTGTAAAAATATGCAAAAATCACCTTAATTATATTTTGGTGCAAATATGAGAATAAAAAATAAATTATTCACCAAAATGATAATCTTGGGAATAATTATTGGATTTTGTGCTGATAAAATAGACAATAAATTGGTTTTAAAATCTTTAAAAATTAGGAAAAAATATCAAAACTCTTGGGCATGCTTATATATGCATGTACATGCTATTTTGAAAGTATTTTGTATATAAAATACATAGGGAAAAATTGGGTATCAACAGCTGCCCCTCTTTACCCAGGAAGGATGAAAGAGTTATCGGGTAAAGATATGATGGCCAATTTTGACCGAACGAACGATTTGAAGAATTTTGACCGAGCTCGGGTTCCTGAGCCGCCTACATATCCTTGGTTTTACAGGAATCAGGCCGTATGTAGTTCAGGACCCGTCGGTGAAACATGCCGATGGAGATTTTTCCGAGCTATTTGGATCGGGGTAGCATTGCTACGAATTTAAAAAGGCTGCGGAAACTGGAGCGGGACCGCTCCTGCTGAAACGGCCGTTGCTAGCCGGTTTACCTGCAAATAAAACACGAGCGCATATGCTGTGCATAAATTTAAACATGATGCAAGTTC
Organism: Nicotiana attenuata; assembly: GCF_001879085.1. Classification (NCBI taxonomy): domain Eukaryota; kingdom Viridiplantae; phylum Streptophyta; class Magnoliopsida; order Solanales; family Solanaceae; genus Nicotiana; species Nicotiana attenuata. The sequence goes on from NW_017683287.1 coordinate 1,765, forward strand.
CCTTGGACCATGAATGCTGTCTTTGGACGGTTCGGATGACGTCCTCGGACTATGGTGTCCTGGGCCATGAAACACATAATAAAGGATTCGCAGGCTATGAAATGATGCCTTCAGGCTATGAGAATGATGCCTCCGAACCATAATGCCTTTGAATAATGCGATGCAGAGATAAAAGTGGGGTCCTCAGGCCATGGCATGATGTTCTCGGGCTATGAAAATGGTGCCTCTGAATGATGATGCCTTCGGATGATTTTGGCAATCTTTCAGCCCATGAAATGCAGGATTTGGCGATCTTTCAGCTGATTTAAGTTTTAATAAAATGGCGATATTTCAGCCGATATAAAGTGTAAATATAAATGGCGATCTTTCAGCCGATGCAAGACTTAAATAAGGTGGCGATATTTCAACCGATGTAAAGTGTAAATATAAGTGGCGATGTTTCATCCGATGTAAAGTGTAAATACAAATGGGGATCTTTCAGCCGATGCAAGTGGAGACAGAGCTTAGTCTCGGAAGGCGGGATAGTAGCCTTATGCAATGCAAAGAGATGCAAATGGAGGTAGAGCTTAACCTCGGAAGGTAGAATAATAGCCTTACGCAATGCAGAGAGATGCAAATGGAGGTAGAGCTTAACCTCGGAAGGCAGAATAATAGCCTTGTGCAATTATGGAGACAGAGCTTAGTCTCGAAAGGCGGGATAGTAGCCTTATGCAATGCAAAGAGATGCAAATGGAGGTAGAGCTTAACCTCGGAAGGCAGAATAATAGCCTTGTGCAATGCAGAGAAATGCAAATGGAGGTAGAGCTTAACCTCGGAAGGCAGAATA
>NW_017683287.1:6866-8679 GCF_001879085.1 Nicotiana attenuata
ATTTTCAAACTGATACCTTATTTTTACTTTATAAAGAACACTACTATTCCATCTTTCCTTAATTACCAACTATGTATTTGACCCTATTTGTGCACTACATGGTTTCCTTACCTTAATCGAGCCTTAGTAAACTGATTTTTTCTCCTTATTTCATCTCAATTAGCCGTTTGACCTAGACCCCCTATTAAAGGAGTCTAGTTGTCTTAATTGATACTAATTGATTGGTTTCTATGTTTGTGCACTCTTTGCCTGCCTTACTTGTTTTCAAAAAACTATATAAGGACCTAGTCCTCCCTCTTTCGATTATCAGGGAATTCTCTCATAATCAGAAACACACGAAAATACACCACTCACACACGGAACTCACTTTTCGAGCAATACTGTTTTTCTAATCCTGCTTTACTTGAGATCTTTTGGAACTGCTGTTTGCAATTCGGCTTTTTTCAAGGCTACTTCTGCTTACTTATTTTCTTTGAAACTGGTATGTCCTTTGTTTAAATATTCTGCTTCACCCCCTATGTGTTTACTTTACAGCTTCAGGCTTCTTGTTTACTTTATTACTTACATGCTGTAATTTGTGCTTCATATCTCTTTTCTTTGCTTCTGTTTCTGTCATGGATCCTTATCCCTATTCCCTTCTATGTGCTGAGTTAAGGTCTTGGCCTGACAGTATCCTAATTACTGCCCAGGCCATGACTTGATCCACAATGGATTCTAACTCTCAATGTTTGGCTAGCAAGCTGGTCAGGGGTGTGCCAGCATCCCAATTGCTGGGCATGACCACCCGCCTGGCGTGTCTCTCCCTGATTTCCTTCCCCCTATGCACTTACACTTACTCTTCTGCACTTCTGCATATCTGCATTTTAGAGATCATGCCAATAGGTTCTGCATATAAAATCATGCCTTAAGTTTTTCTGCATATACACACCATTAGGCAAATAATCTTAGGCTTAATAATAACCAACTCATTCTAGACATTATGTCTATAGGACTCTTGAATTTATATAACCGTTTTAAAACTAATGACACTTAGAGATCATGCCTATAGGAGCAAACCAATTGAATCTGAATCGTCCATCTTGCTAGTAAGTCTAGAATCAGTGGTAAAGTCGTTTTATCATCTGCAGAACTTTTGTTGGTTTCTAAAATCAATAATCCTCCTTAAAATCAGTACGCCTTCTGCATTATTAGATATCCTGATCACAGATCTCACCTAGGCAAGCCAGTAGATAATTGATTAACTGTATCAGTTCAGATAACTACATCTAGTCAAGACTAATTCGGACTCCTCATCTGAGAAATATGTGATGAATCAGCCTATCCTGCGCCTTAATTTAATTAAAGACCTAACCAGTATCTGAAGTCATGCTATGTATTTGCATTTAAGTAAGGAGGCCTGTCTGAGCCCTAATTGATGTTTGTCTCCCCCTATTTGACTATATGTTTTGATTGTCGCCTAGATTTTTTATCCTTTCTTGAACTTCTGAAAAGCCCCAATTCCCCTTCCCTTTAGGACTAATAGTTCCAATGCCTCCGGATTTGATAGGATCGGAACGGGTAATAGCATGCAATAAGTAACGATACCATTCCGCGCTTCAATACCTCAACGGGGTGGGAAGGGTAGACATGGAGATGATGATCACACGTTAACACCATGCGTATGATTGACTACCGGTGTTGTGTGAATGATCCATGTATTTTACAAACCTAGGACCCCCTTCCTTTATGTAATTATTTTAGATTGACAATTTTCAGTTCTCTAAAATTCTGTCATTTTGTTCTAGTCATTAAAATTTCCCCTTTTAAACTTTTG
>NW_017683288.1:0-2826 GCF_001879085.1 Nicotiana attenuata
GTAACGGGGGAAAAAAAGAGTGCAACGCGTATTAAACTCCCCCTGATGAGAGCATCATTTCACATCCTTGAGCCTTCGCATCCCAATCTTGTACACTAGCTTCTTGAAGGTTGACGTCGGTAGAGATTTTGTGAACAAATCAGCCATATTATCACTTGAACGAATTTGTTTCACCTTGAAATCATTATCCCTGATAGATGTATTGTCTTCATATGACCTTGTTGGAATCATCATTTCAATATCTTCACATAGGGGTGAAAACTCTTGCTATCATGTTATCATGCTTATAGTTATAGCAAGATACATATGTGCACAAATTGCATTTAGGATATAGTACTTCCAGACCAAGAATTGTATATGCTTTAAGCGATTTAAATACTTCAAGAATTGTCATATAAGTTAAGCCATATAAGTCTCAAGTTTTCATGTCATGTAGACAAACAAGATATCGAAAAACTGATTGCACATACCATTGACTTTATACTTTCAAGTGTTTGTACTGCAGATCCAAAACTACATGTCTTTCATATGAAACCAAATTCTACTTGAATTGTTTCTCCAGACTTAAGATCCTCATATATATTTAGCGCTATTATAGATGTCGTCGACAAACATTTTATATCGGTTCCAACCTCTTTATTTTTCATAAAGACATAGTAATATTGAGATTTCTTCATTCATATATTCAGGTACCTGAATCTCTCTTGAGATTTTATGAAGTGTTATGTCATGTGATCTTCTAAATCACTTGTGCAACACCCCGTACATTCGGACTAGGTATGGATATGTTAAATGGGTATTAATTTGATATTTTAGACATATGAAGTCCTAGCGGGATGATTGTGGGTGAAAATAGTTGTTTCAAAATCAAGATGGAAAGTGAGGTGCATAAGATTTGACAAAATCGACTAAGTTTGGAGAAGGTCTGTATTCCATCAGTGTTTAGTGAAAATGTGTAAGGAAATTGAGAAACCTTAAAGCATGAAAGTTGTAGGCCTTTAAAATAACTTTCCAACGATATATTATGGAACCCGAACGGATATCTGTGCAAAAAGTTGAGTGCATTTTTCGGAACAGTACGCGTATGCACGAACACTCGCGCGAACAAGCCTTCAGGTGCGCGAACTCGCGCGTGGGAGGCAGTGTTACTGCCGTTGAGCGCGAACTCTCGTGCGAACAGGCCTCCAGGTGCGCGAACTCGCGCGTGAGGGTTCGTTTTAAAGCTATATTCCGTCCCCCACAGCCCCAAAACATAAAAACTTGCTCTAGAAAGGGGAACTCTCAAAAACCTAACTCCTTAAGGGTCCTTCCACCACCCAAGGTAAGTTCTAATGGTGATTTTAAGTTAATTTCAATTTCCCAACATCTTATTAACATGGGTAAACCCTCCAAATCATTAGATATTCGATTGGGACACCATTATTGAGAGAAGAAACCCTAGAACTCGAATTCAAGAAGATTGAACGTCAAAAAGGTAATATCTTCACCCTCTAATTAATTCTAACATTGGTTTAATGATTATAAACCCTAGTTCATGAGATATGAGTTGATGGGTTTGATAGAAAAGCATGAAAAATTATAGGATTGGGTTGTTGATTGTTGATTATTGATTAAAGATATCGTTTATCTTATGGGTGATAAAGAAGAGTATTGAACATAGCAATTTGATGCTTTAGAATTTCTCTAGGAACAAGAGAATGGGTCATTGGGTGTAGAGACACCATTAATAAGGACTATGAAACTTTATTTTCACCAAGTGTTTGACAAGATGCTTAAGTGACCAAAACATGAGGATCATTGCTAATATGGAATCCCTTTGACTTGTATTGATTTAGATTAAAGTTGAAAGGGGTTGACAAACGTTGTATTATGCTCAAGAGCAGGAAGTTAAGGTATGTGAGGTTAACTCTCTACGTTTGGGAATTTTAATTATTCTCCCTACACTACGTTTCTTTTACAACGTATCAATTGCCTCAGAAATATAGTTAAGCCTAGTTCCTTGAATAGTTGTAGAACTTCTATTCCCTAGCTTCATAACTCGTTCATGACTTTCATTCTGAACGTTGTGAGCTCAGTTCGTATTCAATATAGACTTGGGTTTGATTCCCCGAAGTCTCAGTATAGCTTACTCAGCATGTCATAAACAGTTGCAGTTTCAGTGTTTATAACTAGTTCAAGAATACATGTCTCATTCCAGTCCTATTCAGTATTCCAGTATTATGTAACTCAGTAGAATTTAGTATTCCAGTATTATGTAACTCAGTATGATTCAGTATTACAGTATAATGTAACTTAGTGTGATCAAGTATTCCAGTATCATATAACTCAGCGTGATTCAGTATTTCACTATTATGTATTGCAGTATTATTCTCAGTTCCTTATTTTAAATCCCTGAATGTTGAACACCTATCTTTGGGCCTGAGGCTGCAGCTAATGCTTTATGCATCTTTGGGCATGTGGCCGCAGTTTATGCTTTATGCATTTTGGACCTGAGGTCGCAGTTATGTATACGTATACTTGGGCCCGAGGCCGCAGCTTGTGAACATATATATATATATATATATATTGGGCCTGAGGCCGCAGTTTAATATTCAGATAAGCAGGTTGTTCATCATTCTGAAGAGGAAGTATTCATATCCTTACGTCCTTTATTCAGTTTAGTTATCAGTTATCAGTTATCTTTTTAGTTATCAGTTCAGTTATCAGTTATCAGTTATCAGTTCAGTTATCAGTTATGAGTTATCTTTTCAGTTATCCGTTCAGTTACCAGTTCTCACTTCAGTTTCAGTTTCAATAGTTATCATTTCAGTTATCAGCTTAGTTTCA
>NW_017683288.1:5678-8679 GCF_001879085.1 Nicotiana attenuata
TTAAGAGTAATTGGGATGATCACATACCTCTCATTGACCTTGCTAATAATAACCTACCATTCTAGTATCAAGATGGCACCGTACGAAGCTATGTATGGGTGAAGGTGTAGATCGCCAATTGGTTGGTTCGATGTTGGAGAAGTGGAGTTGTTAGGACCCGATTTGGTCTATCAGACTATAGAGAAAGTTAAGTTGATTCAAGAGCGTTTGAAGAAAACTCAGAGCCGCCAAAATGTCCTATTCGAGCGTGCGGCATAGAGACCTAGAGTTTCAAGTTGATGATTAGGTGTTTCTGAAAGTTTCGCTTATGAAAAGCGTTATGAGATTTGGGAAGAAGGGAAAGCATAGTCCCTACTATATTGGGCCATATAGAATCTTGCGAAGGATCGGTCAATTAGCTTATGAGTTGGAGTTGCCACCAGAATGAGTGGTGGTACAACCAGTATTTCACGTATCATGTTATAACATTCAAGTTTCCAGTACTCAGATACTCATGTCAGTTCAGTACTCAGATAATCATGTCAGTTCAGTACTCAGATACTCATGTCAGTTCAGTACTCAGATACTCACGTCAGTTCAGTACTCAGATACTCATGCCAGTTCAGTACTCAGATACATGTCAGTTCAGTACTCAGATACTAATATCAGTTCAGTACTCATATACTCATGCCAGTTCAGTACTCAGATACTCATGTCAGTTCAATACTCAGCTATTCAAGTCCGTTCAATACTCAGCTACTCATGTCAGTACAATACTTAGATATTCATGCCAACTTAGTACTCTGATATTGATGTTAGTTCAATCCTCAAATATTCGTGCCAGTTCAATATTCAGATATCCATGTTAGTTTAGTATTCACGTATTCATGGCAGATCAATATTCAGTCAATGCAGTTCAGTTCAGTATCTCAGCAGTTCAGTAATCATGTATTCATTATGTTTAGTATGCAAGTGTTAAATAAAGTTCATGGTTCCACCAGACCCGTTTAAGGTCCGGAGTTAGCAGAAGTTACAGTCAGGACAATCATTCGAGGACGAATGATCCCAAGGGAGAGATAATGTAACACCCCGTACATTCGGACTAGGTGTGGATATGTTAAATGGGTATTAATTTGATATTTTAGACATATGAAGTCCTAGCGGGATGATTTTGGGTGAAAATAGTTGTTTCAAAATCAAGATGGAAAGTGAGGTGCATAAGATTTGACAAAATCGACTAAGTTTGCAGAAGGTCTGTATTCCATCAGTGTTTACTGCAAATGTGTAAGGAATTTGAGAAACCTTAAATAATGAAAGTTGTAGGCCTTTGAAATATCTTTCCAACGATATATTATGAAGCCCGAACGGATCTCTGTGCAAAAAGTTATGTGCATTTTTCGGAACAGTACACGTATGCGCTAACACTCGCGCGAACAAGCCTTCAGGTGCGCGAACTCGCGCGTGGGAGGCAGTGTTACTGCCGTTGAGAGCGAAATCTCGTGCGAACAGGCCTCCAGGTGCGCGAACTCGCGCGTGAGAGGGTCGTTTTAAAGCTATATTTCGTCCCCCACAGCCCCAAAACATAAAAACTTGCTCTAGAAAGGGGAACTCTCAAAAACCTAACTCCTTAAGGGTCCTTCCACCACCCAAGGTAAGTTCTAATGGTGATTTTAAATTAATTTCAATTTTCCAACATCTTATTAACATGGGTAAACCCTCCAAATCATTAGATATTCGATTGGGACACCATTGTTGAGAGAAGAAACCCTAGAACTCGAATTCAAGAAGATTGAACGTCAAAAAGGTAATATCTTCACCCTCTAATTAATTCTAACATTGGTTTAATGATTATAAACCCTAGTTCATGAGATATGAGTTGATGGGTTTGATAGAAAAGCATGAAAAATTATAGGATTGGGTTGTTGATTGTTGATTATTGATTAAAGATATTGTTTATCTTATGGGTGATAAAGAAGGGTATTGAACATAGCAATTTGATGCTTTAGAATTTATCTAGGAACAAGAGAATGGGTCATTGGGTGTAGAGACACCATTAATAAGGACTATGAAGCTTTATTTTCACCAAGTGTTTGATAAGATGCTTAAGTGACCAAAACATGAGGATCATTGCTAATATGGAATCCCTTTGACTTGTATTGATTTAGATTAAAGTTGAAAGGGGTTGACAAACGTTGTATTATGCTCAAGAGCAGGAAGTTAAGGTATGTGAGGCTAACTCTCTATGTTTGGGAATTTTAATGATTCTCCCTACACTACGTTTCTTTTACAACGTATCAATTGCCTCAGAAATACAGTTAAGCCTAGTTCCTTGAATAGTTGTAGAACTTCTATTCCCTAGCTTCATAACTCGTTCATGACTTTCATTCTGAACGTTGTGAGCTCAGTTCGTATTCAATATAGACTTGGGTTTGATTCCCCGAAGTCTCAGTATAGCTTACTCAGCATGTCATAAACAGTTGCAGTTTCAGTGTTTATAACTAGTTCAAGAATACATGTCTCATTCCAGTCCTATTCAGTATTCCAGTATTATGTAACTCAGTAGAATTTAGTATTCCAGTATTATGTAACTCAGTATGATTCAGTATTACAGTATAATGTAACTTAGTGTGATCAAGTATTCCAGTATCATATAACTCAGCGTGATTCAGTATTTCACTATTATGTATTGCAGTATTATTCTCAGTTCCTTATTTTAAATCCCTGAATGTTGAACACCTATCTTTGGGCCTGAGGCTGCAGCTAATGCTTTATGCATCTTTGGGCATGTGGCCGCAGTTTATGCTTTATGCATTTTGGACCTGAGGTCGCAGTTATGTATACGTATACTTGGGCCCGAGGCCGCAGCTTGTGAACATATATATATATATATATATATTGGGCCTGAGGCCGCAGTTTAATATTCAGATAAGCAGGTTGTTCATCATTCTGAAGAGGAAGTATTCATATCCTTACGTCCTTTATTCAGTTTAGTTATCAGTTATCAGTTATCTTTTTAGTTATC
>NW_017683289.1:0-8678 GCF_001879085.1 Nicotiana attenuata
ATTCTTTTCAAGCGCAGTCCACAGTTCCTTTGACGTTTCCAAGCCACTGTAGACGTTATACAAAGCATCCTCCAGCCCGCTTAGAATATAATTCTTGCACAAAAAATCTGAATGCTTCCACGCCTCAATCACGAGAAAGCGTTCAGTTTCTGGAGTTTCATCGGACAGCACAGGAACATCTTCCTTGATGAACTTCTGGAGACTTAGAGTAGTCAAATAGAAGAACATCTTTTGCTGCCAGCGCTTGAATCAATCCCGAAAAATTTTCCGGGTTTCTCCGCCGGTGCCAATGCTGCCGGTGTCGTTCGACTTGTTGAGGCATTGGCAGTCACCATTGGAACAGCTTGGTTCTCATTTTCATTAGTCATTTCTGTAAAAGAATGACACAAACATTAAAATCACGTAGATTTTAATTGAGTACAAAACCACAAAGGTTTTACTCTTCCAGAAACAGTAAGTACAAATACAGAAATCAAATTAAATTCCTTAAGCTTGTTACTAGACTGTATTTGTAAAATAATTCTGGAAATATAAATGAGTATAAACAGAAATGAACATAAACAGAAATGACATAAAACCAATTCGAGCCCACTGAATTCACAGTGTTTCCTTAAGGAATTTAATCCCCTCCTAGTACCCAAGGTTATGGATTATTTCCTCCCAGGATAGAACGAATTACACACTGGTGTAGTGGTACTTCAAACCCCAGTGTTTCAGCGAACACAAAGTTCGGTAGCAAATCACACTTACTTTTTGCTTTGTTTGATGCTAAAAGTATGCAGAAGAAGGAGAAGAAACTCAGATATTCGTAGTGAAATTCTGAGCAGAATAGTGTTGTATTTATAGCCAAAGTTAGGTTGAAATCTGAAGAGGTGCAACTCTTCAGAATGGCTGTTTATGCAAAACGCCCACAGCATAAATGCCATTACATAAATGGCCATTTACTCAATAATAAAGAGGAAAAATAAAGAGGGAAAATTGAAGAGGGTAGTTACTTTTCTGTTACCAAAACAGAAAAACGGATTGGATTGGTCCAAAAAGTTAATCAATCAATTGACCAAATCCGAAGCCGAAGCCGAAGCCGAAGCCGAGCGGAGCGACGACGACGACGGCACGAGGCTTGCCTTCTTCTCAACTCTTTAAGAGCTAGAAGAAGAGCAATTGCTTATATACCCATAAAAAACCTCTCGCTCTTCCAATATGGGACAATGCCCATTTGCCAAGGGGGGGAACTTAAAATTTCACTCAAAAATTTTACTTCCCTCAATTTCCCATTCACCCTCTTTTAAGTATTTAATATATTAATTAAACACATCCAAAACCCAACAAAACTATCTTATAGTCAAGCGAAGATAAGACTGGCTAGACATATCTCTACCAACCACACTAATCATCAATTGGTCGACTCGCAATGATAGGAAAAAAATAAAAATAAAAATTTAGCATATGTAAATTAAAAGACGAGACGATTAAAGCTTCGAGGTAAAAGTGCCAAATTTTGGGAACTACTTTAGGTGGCAAATGAAATTAGCTGCCTTCATATCTTAAAATTGGAACACATCAACCGAAAATAACTAGCTTCCACATGTAAACATTTTATCCAGTTTTTCAGAACTTAGAATTCTAATTTTTCTTAGAATTTTAATTTTAGGAAATAGGAAGTATTCGCTATTACAACACATGTTGTACTGCAATCACAAATAAAGATTCTAAGTTAATCACTTTTTACAAAAGTACTCTCTTTTAACTCCAACTTCAAACTTTTTCTTAATTTCAGCAAATATTGTCCAAATTAACGCCTACCAAATATAAAGATCTGCATAATTCGTGCTTTACCATTTCCGGGACAGATTTAACTTTAATTTTTTATTTGTTTGGTTTCCTACCTGGTGCATTGGAGCCCGACTATATCCGGATTCGCGCTGCGTATCCAGGGTTCGAACCCGAGACCTCTGGTTAAAGGGAGAGCAACCTCATCCGCTGCCCCACATCCTTTGGTGATTACTTTAAATTGTCCGTTAAAGCTTCTTCATTATCTATTTTGTTTTTTTATTTTTATTTTCTTCTACTAATTCGTTTGAAGACAATTTCTTGATTAATACCATTAAGGTTCTCCAAACTTTCTTTTTAGCGGTTTTCCAGTTTTGCATAAGAAATTCTAATAACCAAAAGATAACTAATAATGAAGGAAAACTGAGCTGAATGTCTTTAGCTATGCTCAATCTTAACAAGAAAGCTGGTCAAAAGCTGCCAAAATTAATAATCTCACGACAAATTACATTATGTAACTACAATTAACCCACAAGTAACCAAAAAAAAAAAAGGAAAAGAAAATAAACTAAAATCTAACACCTCTCTCCCAAGAAAGCTCTTCTGAAGCTGATTTTACAATTTACAAAGGCTTCTCTCAGTGAGAGGAAAAAGTCGGACCAGTAGTTTCGAATAATGAATATTCGAAGTGAAAAAATAAACAATTTATGGAAGAAGGCCGATGTAAGGCGTTGTAGCAACGTAGTTTCGGTTGGCCGAGGAATCATGTATTGACAACGAAGAAGAGTTGTTTTGTGAGATAACAGTACCAACTGCCTCTACAAACACAACAACGAACTCAAACGCCAATTTCACCATTCCTATGCACATTTCCAACCTTTGAATCACCATAATTTGTATAGTATATCAAATCTGTTTTCGTCTCTGTTTCTTAATTCTCCTCCTAATTTCCGCTTTTTTTCTCCTTTGTCCAGTATTCTAAGAACCTGTTCTATTTATAGTTTTCAAGAAATTAAACAGCCTGCATGGTTTCAAAAACCGAGAAACTTTAGCTAAATGTGGCTTTTGGAAACTCCCAAGCGACAGGGAATAAAATTTACGCTCTTGGTCCCTGAAATATTAACAACTTTTAATTTTGATCCTACTACGGTAGGGGTGGCAAAAGAGCGAGTCGGTCGGATATGGGCGGGTCGAAAACAGGTAATAAATTATCCGACGCGACCCATATTTAATACAGATAAAAAACGGGTTAACCGCCAGATAATATGGATGTGACTTCTTCAATATGATCACTTTTGGGAGAATTCCTAGTCTCATAAACTTGAAGAACCCCCAATTTGAGGATTTACAAATGTAAAAGTTAAATTCATTAGTTATCCATGGGCTATTCATTTTATAAATGGATAACTTGGTTCTTATTTATAATTAACCCATTGTTAAAATGTTCATTATCCTATCTGATAGTAGGCTATATAGCTGACATTTACACCTTAATATGACCATGCTTTGTTGTTGTTTTATAGGTAAATTGCCAACAAAATACTTTAAATAGTGTTCTTTGGTTTCGCAGGGAATATTATATGTGAGGACGCAACACGGAGTGTTTTGGTGGCGATAATATGAAGAAAACACCCAGTCAAGAAGTACCCGAGCACAAAGGAGCAGAAAATGGCCTGGGCAAGAATTCCATCGCGACCGCGGTGGACCGCGGTGCAATCGCGGTGGAATAAAACACAAAACAGAATGGTCAGCCTTCACCGCGATCGACCGCGGTCTGCCGCGACCGCGGTGAACTGTTCACGCACCTGGAAATTTGGGGGCCAAAGTGTAATTTCGGGAAAACTTTTGTAAAACCCTTATAAGTTTTAGAAACTCGCCCAAGATGGAGAAGCTTGTTTTAGAGAGTAGATGCACATGATGCAGCAATCAAAAATATTGAAGTGTAGGTGGGCCAAATTTCGATGTCTCTGAACAATCGTCCTCATGGGACACTACCTGCAGACACACAGATAAATCCAAAAGATCAAGGCCCGAAGCAGCTGATGGCAGTGAGTCTACGCAATGGCAGAGATCTAGATGTAGAGCAAGAAAGGGCTCGAGAGACTAGACAGGCTGAGACACTCATACCAGTGCCCATTGAGCTGGATGAGTCAACGAAACTGACAGAGGTGACAGTCCAGCCTGCTCAGGAAGAAAATAGCACTCAGCTTGAGACCGAGAAAGAAGCTGAGACAGCCCAGGAACCAGTAGTTGAGGCGGCAGCTGATAAAGATCAATCCCAAATGATTGGGAAGAAGAAACCTCCTGCACCCTTCCCTCAGAGGCTAGCTAAGTACCAAAAGGAGGAGCAATACAAGAAGTTTTTTGAGATGCTGAAACAAATCCAGGTAAACATACCATTGATTGAAGCTTTTAAAGAGATGCCTGGGTATGCAAAAATGATGAAGGACCTGATGTCCAGAAAGTTTGATTTCCAAGACTTGGCCACAATTACTCTTACTCAGACCTGTAGCGCGGTCGTGACTAGACCAATTGCTGAAAAGTTGTCTGACCCAGGGAGCTTCACAATTCCATGCACTATAGGTAATTTTGCTTTTGCTAAGGCACTGTGTGATCTAGGGGCCAGCATCAATCTTATGCCCCTGGCGATTTATAAGAGGCTGGCATTGGAAGAGCTAGACCCACCTCTATGTTGTTGCAGCTAGCTGACAGGACTGTGAAAAGACCCTCTGGCATCCTGGATGATGTGTTGATTTAGGTAGGGAAATTTGTGTTCCCTGCAGATTTTGTGATCCTAGACTGCAAAGTGGATGAAGAGATTCCCATAATTTTGGGAAGACCATTCTTGGCAACAGGGAGAGCTCTCATTGATTGTGAGACTAGGGAGCTCAAGATGAGACTGAACGACGAAGAAATAACATTCAACATGCAGAAATCTATGAGGCGACCAAGTGATTTTGCCAATTGCTCTCTTATTGATGCCGTGGATGTAATAGTAGAGACTGATGATGCGATGCTGACTATTGAGGACCCCCTTGCTGCATGTTTGATGAATTTGGATGAGGTAAATGGAGAGGATCTGGCGGAATGGGTGTTGGCATTAGAGGGTAGAGGGTTCTGGGATAGAACTCTAGAATTTGAGCCCTTGCACTTGGAAAATCGAGAAACACCTCCAGCCAAGCCATCCAGAAGAACCACCAAAGCTGGAGTTAAAGCCACTGCCCGCCCATCTCATGTATGAGTTCCTTGGACCTGACTCTACATTACCTGTTATTATCTCATCTAGTTTGTTAGATGTGCAGGCACAACAACTATTGCAGGTACTTAAGGAGTGTAAGACTGCCATTGGGTGGACCATGGCAGACATAAAGGGGATCAGCCCCGCCTACTGTATGCACAAAATTCTACTGGAAGAGGGACACAAACCTTCCAGGGAACAACAAAGAAGGTTGAACCCCAATATGAAGGAAGTGGTGAAGAAAGAAGTAATCAAGTGGTTAGATGCGGGAATCATTTTCCCAATCTCTGATAGCAGCTGGGTTAGCTCAGTTCAATGTGTACCTAAAAAGGGTGGCATGACGGTAGTTAAGAATGATAACAATGAATTGATCTCTACAAGAACCATCACGGGCTGGAGAATTTGCATGGATTATAGAAAGTTGAATCTAGCCACCCGTAAAGACCACTTCCCACTTCCCTTCATTGATCAGATGTTGGACAGGTTGGCAGGGAGGTCACACTTCTGTTTTCTGGATGGGTACTCAGGGTACAATCAGATCTCCATTGCACCGGAGGACAGAGAGAAGACCTCTTTCACTTGCCCGTATGGCATTTATGCCTTTCAGAGGATGCCCTTTGGCCTATGCAACACACCCGCCAAATTCCAACGGTGCATGATGGCCATATTCACTTACATGGTAGAGGATATAATGGAGGTTTTCATGGATGACTTCTCAGTGGTGGGGAACTCGTTTGATGAGTGCCTGATAAATCTGACTCGTGTGCTGAAACGGTGTATCGAGACTAACCTGATTTTGAATTGGGAGAAGTGCCACTTCATGGTACAAGAGGGTATAGTCTTGGGGCACCGGGTGTCAAGCAAAGGAATTGAGGTGGATCGTGCTAAAGTGGATGTGATAGCAAAGTTGCCCCCTCCAACTTCAGTCGAAGCAATCAGGAGCTTCCTCGGGCATGCCGGCTTTTACCGGAGGTTCATAAGAGACTTCTCAAAAATTGCCAACCCTCTCTATAAGTTGTTAGAAAAAGATCACCCTTTGTTGTTTTCTGATGATTGCAGGGTAGCATTCGAGGAGCTGAAAAAGAGACTGGTCACAACACCTATCATTGTTGCCCCCGACTGGGAGCAGCCATTCGAACTCATGTGTGATGCCAGTGATTACGCAGTGGGGGCAGTGCTGGGACAGAGGAAAGACAAGCTGATGTATCTAATCTACTATGCTAGTAGAACACTGAGTGAAGCTCAGCTGAACTACACTGTGACGGAGAAGGAAATGTTGGCTGTGGTGTTTGCCTTCGATAAATTCAGATCATATCTGATTGGGTCTAAGGTAATTGTATACACTGATCATGCAGCTCTCAGGTACTTGATTGAGAAGAAGGAGTCTAAGCCGCGCCTGATTCGTTGGGTGCTGCTATTGCAAGAATTTGACCTCGAAATTCGTGACCGTAAGGGCATAGAAAATGAAGTCGCTGATCATCTATCACGACTTGAAGGAGCTGAAAAATCAGTCGAGGTCAAAGAGATTCTGGAAACCTTTCCAGATGAGCAGCTGCTCGCTACTAGTCTTGAGGAAGCGCCATGGCATGCAGACTTTGCAAATTACCTGGCCTGCGGTATAGTTCCATATGACCTCTCATCTGTACAAAAGAAAAAGTTTTATCGTGATTGCCGCATGTATTATTGGGATGAGCCTTATCTGTTTAGAATATGTGTTGATAATATGATCCGGAGATGTGTCCCCGAGATAGAACAATCTTCTGTTTTGCAGGCTTGTCACGCATCGGCGTATGGAGGACATTTTGGAGGGGTCAGGACAACTGCGAAAGTGCTAGAGGCCGGATTCTTTTGGCCAACGGTGTTTAAAGATGCGCACCAATGGGTGAAGGGCTGCAATGAATGTCAGCGGACCGGGAACATTTCCCGTCGCCATGAGATGCCCATGAACCCGATTCAAGAGGTGGAAGTGTTTGATGTCTAGGGGATTGACTTTATGGGTCCCTTCGTCAGATCCTTTGGCAATAAGTACATACTTGTTGCTGTGGATTACGTGTTCAAATGGGTAGAAGCTGCAGCGTTGCCCACTAATGATGCAAGAGTGGTGGTGGGATTTTTGAAGAAGAACATATTCACCCGCTTTGGGACATCAAGATCGATTATTAGTGACGGAGGCACTCACTTCTGCAATAGAGCCTTCGAGAAGTTGCTTGCAAAGTATTATGTACGCCACAAGGTGGCTACCCCTTATCATCCGCAGACTAGTGGGCAGACTGAAGTGTCCAACAGAGAGATAAAGAGTGTGCTAACCAAGACTGTGAACGCCACAAGAATTGATTGGGTGAAAAAGCTAGATGATGCACTCTAGGCCTATAGAACTGCTTTCAAAACACCAATTGGTATGTCACCATATAAGTTGGTGTTTGGAAAGGCCTGCCACTTGCCAGTGGAACTTGAACATAAAGCGTGGTGGGCGTTGAAACAACTGAACTTAGAAATGGAGGTTCCAGGCACAACAAGAGTCACGGAATTGCATGAGCTTGACGAGTTCAGAAATCTTGCTTTTGAGAGCATAAATTTGTACAAGGAGAGAATGAAGAGGTTGCATGACCAGAACATTGTTGAGCGACATTTCAAACCCGGGGACATGGCATTGCTCTATAACTCAAGACTACGGTTGTTCCCTGGTAAGCTTAAGTCAAGATGGTCTTGTCCATTTCGAGTGGTAGAAGTTTTCCCTTCAGGATCTGTGGAGATTGCCTCGGAGAAAGACTCTCACACATTTAGAGTCAATTGGTAGAGATTGAAGTTATACATAGGCATGAAAGAGCCAAAGGCAGTGTCTGCATTTATTTGCGTCGTGTCACGACGTTAAATCAGGCGCTGCGTGGGAGGCAACCCTCGAATGTGTTGTAAGTGTGTTCTTGTAGCTTCCCATATAAAATAAAAAAAATCAGCGCCAGCACCGCGACCGCGGTAAACCGCGGTGAAGCGAGAGTATACTGCCTCCAAGTTTAAAACCCCTCCGCGGCCGTGATGGACCGCGGTGGACCGTGGGGGGGGGGGGGNACTACACACCACACCCCCCCCTCCCTAAAAAAACAAAACATCCGCCCCTTCCCCTATTTTCCATCTCTCTCTCTTTCTTCACAACCCTAACCCCCAAACCCCTTCTTCCTCTCCTTCTTCTTCACTCATACTTACATCCCCCACCTCCATTCCTCTCACCCATTCTTCACCTAAGGTATGTACTTACCTTTCCTCTCTCTTTTCTCTAGTTTTGTGTTGTATTATGTTGTAACTTATGTACTTTATGGTGATATGGTGCTATACTTGTTGGTAGAGCTTTATAGTTTCTTATTGTTTTTCTATTTTAATTTTGTTTTTGAGAATGTTTGGTGAAGGGGCTGTGTAATTAATGTTTAGAATGGTGGTTGTTGGTAGGTGATTGAATGCCACAAGTGTGGGGTGTATTGGTGTAATTGTATACTTGATGTGGGAGGCGTTTTGATAGATTCACGAGGGCTAAATGTGTTTGGATAATACCTTGCCCACAATGTGTTTGGGAAATTTCCCCAATGGAGTTATAAGGAGCTAATGTGATGTGGTTGTGGTGAAGTCTGAGTAACCACCCATAGTCACACATTTCGCGCACTTACTAATCGGCGTTTCT
>NW_017683290.1:0-586 GCF_001879085.1 Nicotiana attenuata
AGCCCGATCCAATAATAATAGTCGACCACGCTCACTGGGGGTGTGCAGACTCCGGAGGGGCTCCTACATCCCAAGCGCTATACTACTGTGGCGTGCAGTCCGATCCATATAAATATACTACTGCGTCGTGCAGTCCGATCCATATAATATACTGCTGCGGCGTGCAGCCCGATCCATATATGAATATATACTGCTGCGGCGTGCAGCCCGATCCGAGATATATCAGTTACCCTCACTATGGCGTCCTAAACCCCTCTCAGTCTGTATAGACTTGGCCTCTCGGGCACACTCAGATAAAACAGGGGTTCCCAACCCACAAGTTGTTTTCATTAGGATTTACCAATTTCTAAAGCCGGTTCATATCATATTTATCAGTTAAGAACATGACTGAGGGTATGATTTTAACGAGTAAAGTGAGGTCAACCAGTACAAATACCCCTAAGGGTTCTACAGATCGGCACAAGGCCCCAAACATGGCAACTAGCCCAGAATACAATGATATTAAATCAAGTCTCAGTACAAAATTATAGTAGTAATCTATACAAGTCGGGAATCGGAACCTAACGTCCGAATCCCTAGCAACTAC
>NW_017683290.1:1232-5724 GCF_001879085.1 Nicotiana attenuata
AAGGGCCTCTCCCCAACTGGAATGTACGCCAAACTCCCCATACTAACCGCCTTCCGGCTCAAAGCATCGGCCACCACATTGGCCTTCCCCGGGTGATACAAAATGGTAATATCATAAACCTTGAGTAACTCTAGCCACCTCTGCTGCCTCAAGTTAAGATCTTTTTGCATGAATAGATGCTGAAGACTGCGATAATTGGTGAATACCTCACAAGATACGCCATACAAGTAGTGCCTCCAAACCTTCAAAGCATGAACTATAGCAGCCAACTCCAAATCATGTACAGGGTAGTTCTTCTTGTGGGGCTTCAACTGACGAGAAGCATATGCAATAACTCTACCCTCCTGCATCAACACACATCCGATCCTAACTCTCGAAGCATTACAATATAAGGTGTAGGAGCCTGAAGCTGATGGCAAAACCAACACTGGAGCCGTGGTCAAAGCTGTCTTGAGCTTCTGAAAGCTCTACTTGCACTTGTCCGACCATACAAATGGAGCCCTCTTCTGAGTCAACTTGGTCAAGGGCGAGGCAATAGAGGAAAATACCTGAACAAACCGGCGATAATAACCTGCCAACCCAAGGAAACTAAGATCGGTGGCTGAGGTCGGTCTAGGCCAACTCTGCACCGCCTTTATCTTCTTCGGGTCGACCTGAATACTCTTGCTAAACACCACGTGTCCCAAGAAAGCCACTGACCCAAGCCAAAACTTACACTTGGAGAACTTTGCATAAAGCTTCTCCTCCCTCAATCTCTGTAATGCAACCCGCAAATGCTGTGCGTGCTCCTCCTGGCTATGCGAGTACACCAGTATGTCATCAATAAAAACAATCACGAACGAATCCAGATACGACCGAAATACATTGTTCATCAAATGCATGAACGGTGTTGGGGCATTAGTCAGCCCGAAAGACATGACAAGAAACTCATAGTGCCCATATCTAGTCCTAAAAGCATTCTTCATAATATCTGAATCCTTGATCTTCAACTGGTGATAGCCCGAACGAAGATCAATCTTGGAGAATACCCTCGCCCCCTGAAGCTGGTCAAACAAATCATCAATACGAGGCAGGGGATACTTGTTCTTCACTGTCACTTTGTTCAATTGCCAGTAGTCAATGCACATTCTCATTGTTCCATCTTTCTTTTTCACAAATAGAACCGGTGCACCCCACGGTGACACACTAGGCTGAATGAACCTCTTATCTAGGAGTTCCTGAAGCTGATCCTTTAGTTCTTTCAACTCTGCTGGTGCCATACGATATAGAGGAATGGAAATGGGCTGAGTGCCCGGCACCAGGTCAATACCAAAATCATTGCCCCTATCCGGTGGCATGCTCGATAGGTCTAGAGGAAACACATCGAAAACTCCCTCACCACTGGGACCGAATCAATGCTAGGAGTCTCAGCTCCAACATCCCTCACAAAAGCCAGATATGATAGACAACCTTTCCCAACCATACGCTGGGCCTTCTGGAAAGAAATCACCCTGCTAGGAATATAGTCAGTCACGCCACGCCACTCGATCCTGGGAACACCCGGTATAGCCAAAGTGACTGTCTTAGCATGACAGTCCAGAATAGCACGACACGGAGATAACTAGTCCATGCCCAGAATAACATCAAAATCCACCATGCTCAATAGCAATAGGTCAACTTGGGTCTCCAGACCCCCAATAGTCACCAAACACGACCGATATACATGGTCCACAACAATAGTATCGCCCACCGGGGTAGATACATGAACAGGTAAGGCAAGACACCCCCGGGTCTTACCCAAATGATGAGCAAAGTATGAAGACACATAGGAATAGGTGGAACCGGGATCAAATAAGACTGAGGCATCCCTGTGGCAGACTGAAATAATACTTGTGATAACAGCATCCGAGGCAATAGCATCTGCCCTGAAGAGCATAAAAGCGAACCTGACCACCGCCCGATCGGCCTCCCCCTCTGGGGCAACCCCTGGCTTCCTGACCCTCACCCCTAGCTGGCAGGGCGGTTGCTGAAGAAACTGGACCAGAAGATGAGGGCTGACCCCTCTGTTGAGATGAGCTAGCAGCACGATGAGGACACTCCCTCCGCATATGCCCAAACTCTCCACACTCATAGCAACTCCCGGGTACTGGAAACTGGGACTGAAGGGAACCCCTCGTGCCAGAGTGGCTAGCTGATGCACTCGGCATGGAAGAACCTTGCGCAGATGGAGCATGAGACGAACTCTGTGCTGGAAGAGCGCTGAGAGATGGCTGACTATGCTGAGAACCCTGATAACCACGACCAGAAGATCCACCTCGATACTCAGGTCGAGCTGACTGAGCGGGCCTGAAAGAATGACCCCGACCCTGCTGGAACTGGCCCCTCGAAGGAGCGCCACTGTAACTACCAGAACCTCGAGGCCTCTTGGCCTCCCTCTCATCTCGATCCTGGCGGCGAACCGACTCAATATCTCGAGCTATATCCACCACCTCCTCAAATGTAGCACCCAACACTCTCTCTCTAGTCATAAGAATACGAAGACGGTAGTTGAGACCATCAACAAACCTCCGGATATGCTCACAATCCGTCAGAATCAACCAAAATGCATGCCGAGAAAGCTCAGAAAATCTCATCTCATACTGTGTCACTGACATCTCTCCCTGTCGTAGTCCCTCAAATTGTCTGTGCAACTCCTTTCTGCGGGACTGCGGTACATACTTCTCCAAGAAGAGAGTGGAGAACTCCTGCCAAGTCAAAGGTGCTGCACCAACCGGCCTACGCCGCTCATACGCCTCCCACCAAGTGAAGGCAGCTCCAGTAAACTGAAATGTAGTAAAAGCCACACCGCTAGACTCAAGAATCCCCGCTATACGGAGCATCCGCTGACATCTGTCAAGAAAACCTTGGGCATCCTTACCCTCAGATCCACTAAATGTCGGAGGCTGGAGTCTACCAAACCTCTCGAGGCGACGCTGCTCGTCCTCGGGCATAACTAGAACCCTGTACTCCTAAACTGGTACCACTAGCTGAGCTGGAGGTGCCTCTGGAGTCTATAACCCCTATAATCCCTGCTCGGGTGTACGAGCAGCGGGGGTCTGATTGCCTCCCCTGGCCTGTGAAGTAGCTTCTGCTGCTGTGGTGGCTGAAACCACCTGAGCCAGACCCGTGCAAACTGTCAATATCTGGGCCAATGTCTCCTGGAGACCCGAAATCACAATGGGCACAGCTGGTGCCTGAACTGGTGCTGCTGGAGCCTGGTCCTGAGCTGGGGCAACTAAAGGATCCACAAGTGCTGCCCCTGCTGCTCTGCCTCTGCCACGACCAGGACCACGGCCGCGTCCACGGCCTCTAGTAGCCTCAGTAGGTGGTACTGGTGGTCGTCCGGCACGTCCGGTAGCTCGTGTCCTCACCATCTGTGAGAGAATAGAATAAAGAGAAGATTAGTATTTGGATCGACAAGTTCGCACGACAAGAATTTGAAGAATGTGGAAATTTTCCTAAAGGTTCTGCAGCCTCTCGAGGATAAGTACAGACGTCTCCGTACCGATCCGCGAGACTCTACTAAACCGGCTCACGACTCGCGAGACCTAGTAACCTAGGCTCTGATACCAACTTGTCACGACCCCAACCCCCGGTCATGATGGCGCCCAACACATTGCTAGGCAAGCTCGACCAATCCAACACGCTCAATCTCACATATAGAATTCATTAACAATTAATAGGATTAAATGCCAAATTAACATGATTAAAACTCTGTAACAGTAGATAAAACAGTGCGGAAACCCAAAAAATATCACTACAATCCCACCGATCTGGTGTCACGAGTCGAGAGCCTCTAATACAAGTCTGAGTAGCAGCCTATACATAAAATAGTCTAAAATGCGGAAAAACAAAGGGGATAAGGGGAGAAATCGGGTCCTGCGCACGCCATGCATCTACCTCGATAACTCCGGTGATAATCTGGACAGCAGCAGGAAACTCAAACTATGCCTCCAGGATACCTGTATCTGCACACATGGTGCATGGAGTAAAATGAGTACTCCGACTCAGTGAGTAATAGCAATAAATAATGACTGACGGAAGGAAAACTCGTAAAAACACTACGCAGTTCTAAATCAAAACAGTAAGAACATTACAACAACAACTGAATTAAGAAGTCAGTTAAAAATCCTTTAAGCCAGTATTCAACTCATTTACTCCTCACGATAACTGAAATCATAACTACACCGCTGCGGCGTGCAGCCCGATCCACATAGTATACTGCTGCGACGTGCAGCCC
This sequence comes from Nicotiana attenuata, assembly GCF_001879085.1. Classification (NCBI taxonomy): domain Eukaryota; kingdom Viridiplantae; phylum Streptophyta; class Magnoliopsida; order Solanales; family Solanaceae; genus Nicotiana; species Nicotiana attenuata. Next base: position 5,491 of record NW_017683290.1, read on the forward strand.
GATCCATATATATATGTATATACTGCTGCGATGTGCAGCCCGATCCAATAATAATAGTCGACCACGCTCACTGGGGGTGTGCAGACTCCGGAGGGGCTCCTACATCCCAAGCGCTATTCTACTGTGGCGTGCAGTCCGATCCATATAAATATACTACTGCGTCGTGCAGTCCGATCCATATAATATACTGCTGCGGCGTGCAGCCCGATCCATATATGAATATATACTGCTGCG
>NW_017683290.1:6776-8678 GCF_001879085.1 Nicotiana attenuata
AAGGGCCTCTCCCCAACTGGAATGTACGCCAAACTCCCCATACTAACCGCCTTCCGGCTCAAAGCATCGGCCACCACATTGGCCTTCCCCGGGTGATACAAAATGGTAATATCATAAACCTTGAGTAACTCTAGCCACCTCTGCTGCCTCAAGTTAAGATCTTTTTGCATGAATAGATGCTGAAGACTGCGATAATTGGTGAATACCTCACAAGATACGCCATACAAGTAGTGCCTCCAAACCTTCAAAGCATGAACTATAGCAGCCAACTCCAAATCATGTACAGGGTAGTTCTTCTTGTGGGGCTTCAACTGACGAGAAGCATATGCAATAACTCTACCCTCCTGCATCAACACACATCCGATCCTAACTCTCGAAGCATTACAATATAAGGTGTAGGAGCCTGAAGCTGATGGCAAAACCAACACTGGAGCCGTGGTCAAAGCTGTCTTGAGCTTCTGAAAGCTCTACTTGCACTTGTCCGACCATACAAATGGAGCCCTCTTCTGAGTCAACTTGGTCAAGGGCGAGGCAATAGAGGAAAATACCTGAACAAACCGGCGATAATAACCTGCCAACCCAAGGAAACTAAGATCGGTGGCTGAGGTCGGTCTAGGCCAACTCTGCACCGCCTTTATCTTCTTCGGGTCGACCTGAATACTCTTGCTAAACACCACGTGTCCCAAGAAAGCCACTGACCCAAGCCAAAACTTACACTTGGAGAACTTTGCATAAAGCTTCTCCTCCCTCAATCTCTGTAATGCAACCCGCAAATGCTGTGCGTGCTCCTCCTGGCTATGCGAGTACACCAGTATGTCATCAATAAAAACAATCACGAACGAATCCAGATACGACCGAAATACATTGTTCATCAAATGCATGAACGGTGTTGGGGCATTAGTCAGCCCGAAAGACATGACAAGAAACTCATAGTGCCCATATCTAGTCCTAAAAGCATTCTTCATAATATCTGAATCCTTGATCTTCAACTGGTGATAGCCCGAACGAAGATCAATCTTGGAGAATACCCTCGCCCCCTGAAGCTGGTCAAACAAATCATCAATACGAGGCAGGGGATACTTGTTCTTCACTGTCACTTTGTTCAATTGCCAGTAGTCAATGCACATTCTCATTGTTCCATCTTTCTTTTTCACAAATAGAACCGGTGCACCCCACGGTGACACACTAGGCTGAATGAACCTCTTATCTAGGAGTTCCTGAAGCTGATCCTTTAGTTCTTTCAACTCTGCTGGTGCCATACGATATAGAGGAATGGAAATGGGCTGAGTGCCCGGCACCAGGTCAATACCAAAATCATTGCCCCTATCCGGTGGCATGCTCGATAGGTCTAGAGGAAACACATCGAAAACTCCCTCACCACTGGGACCGAATCAATGCTAGGAGTCTCAGCTCCAACATCCCTCACAAAAGCCAGATATGATAGACAACCTTTCCCAACCATACGCTGGGCCTTCTGGAAAGAAATCACCCTGCTAGGAATATAGTCAGTCACGCCACGCCACTCGATCCTGGGAACACCCGGTATAGCCAAAGTGACTGTCTTAGCATGACAGTCCAGAATAGCACGACACGGAGATAACTAGTCCATGCCCAGAATAACATCAAAATCCACCATGCTCAATAGCAATAGGTCAACTTGGGTCTCCAGACCCCCAATAGTCACCAAACACGACCGATATACATGGTCCACAACAATAGTATCGCCCACCGGGGTAGATACATGAACAGGTAAGGCAAGACACCCCCGGGTCGTACCGAACTAGATGAGCAACGTAATGAAGAACACACTAGGAAGTAAGTGGAACCGGGAACGTCAAACTAAAGAACTAGAGGACGATACCCTCGTGGTCGACGACGTACGAAAGTAAAATACTTAGTTGA
>NW_017683291.1:0-2874 GCF_001879085.1 Nicotiana attenuata
CATACCCGGTCGTGATGGCGCCTCTCGTGAAGACAAGGCTAGCCAATTACCCAAATCATTTCTTTAACAGTTACTAAACATAAGTGAATAGAATAATACAACTTAACGGCCATAATAGTCGGATTTTTCAACCCCACATAACCCACCGGGGTGTCACAAGTCACGAGCATCTAAAGGAACCTGATTTAACTACAGGGCCAATATTATACAAAAATGAATTTCTGGAAAAACAAAAGACAACATCCGGTGCCGTGAACGCTGGCGGTCACCTTGCTCAGCTACAATAACAATACCTTCAATCCGCTAATAACCCGCTACCGGGTGAACGATACCTGCAACTGCACGCGAGGTGCAGGGAGTAAAGTGAGTACTTCCAACTCAGTGGTAATAAGAGTAAATAATAACTGAGAGACAAGAAATCACGTAAGAGCACTCCATCATGCTATATAGGATAGTACAACCCTTTGAGAAAACAGTAAAACCGTGAAAAATCCTTTAGAAAATATCTGGCTCAGTTTAAAAACCTCTTTTGAAAATATCCTTTTCCGACAGTCAAGCAAATGAATGCGTAATCAGATAATGCAAGTCGGCACATAAGTCAGCCCCTCGGGCACAACACTCCACTAACAATTAACACCAGGGCGTCTGGTAAACAGTGCAAGAAGTAGCATGAATGCCAATGAAATGAGAGTGCTGAATGTCGTGACACGTAGTACAAACAGGAACCGATGCATGAATGCAATGCAATGCACATGACCGCTGCGGCATGCAACCCGATCCATTTGGGTACCCGCGCTCACTGTGGGGGTTCAGACTCCGGAGGGACTCCTATAGCCCAAGCGCAATATCATCATAGTATCGCTGCGGCGTGCAGCCCGATCCTCACTCAGTCCAGATATATATATGCATGCAAATGCCACTCGGGCAATGTCAAGTACTAGCTTTTAACTCAAAACATCAGAAAAAAATGCAATTTAAGTCTTTAAACTTTTAGCAATATGACTGCACATTTCAAAACAGTGTTTAACTAGGACTGAAGTCATTTAACATGCTAAGTTTTGTGAAAATAGTGATAATAATCCCTAAAGGATCCAAATAATCGGCACGAAGCCCAAAACATGGCAATCAACCCAAATCACGATCCATCAAGTAGGTTTCAGTCAATTACGCAGTAAAATCAACAACCGGGATAGACAGTCACAATCCCCAACGGTGCTCTACCCCACGCTCATACCTGGCGTGCAAGTCACCACAATACAGCACTATGATGTGCAAATCCGGGGTTTCAAACCCTCAGGATATCATTTACAAGTATTACTCACCTCGAACCGGTGAAATCCCTAGCTCGCGACGCCTTTGCCCCTCGAATCGGCCTCCACGCGTGTCGAATATAACCAAAATCAGAGCGAATACATCACAATATGCTAAGGGAACAATACCCAATCGAAAACAATCGATAAATAGCAGAAATCTCGAAACTAGCAAAACCCGAGCCCCAGGCCCACTTCTCAAAAAATTACGAAATTCATATCATCGGATTCCTCGTCTCTCCACGAGTCCATACATATAAAATTCACCAAAATCGGAGTTCGTTTGACCCTCCAAATTCCATTTTTACATCCTAATTTCTCAAACCCTAACTTACCCCATTTTTACCCTTTAATTCCTTGGGTTTTCAGTGTTAATTCATGCTTATACACAATATTAACATAATCTAACCTCCAAGAATCCATACCTGATGATAGCCCTCGAAACCCTCTTCAAAAATCGCCCAAAATCTCCTTAGTCCGAAGTCCAAAATGTTGTTCTTTCAAAAATTCGCGAAGATGATTAATTTCACTTAACTGCCAGGCATTTCGCTTCTACGGATCCAGTACCGCTTTTGCGGCTTCCGCTTATGCGGTCAACGTCCGCTTTTGCGAACCTTTCACTTAAGACAACCTTCAGCTTCTGCGGTCCCCAATCGCATCTACGGGACCGCTTAAGCGATCCAATGTTCCGTTTCTGCGGAACCTAACCAGGGTTCCAAATTCCGCTCCTGCGAGGTCTAGCTCGCTTCTGCGAGACCGCCTATGCGGTCCTCCTTCCGCTCCTGCGGAATCTGGCAAGGGCCAAGACTTCCGCTTCTGCTCATCTTCCAATCGTTTCAGCGAGACCGCACCTGCGGTCCCATAACCGCAGGTGCGAAACCAACAGATACCAGCAAGGTTGAACCTGCAATTAACTCCAAAAACCTTCCGTTTGACCATCCGAATTCACCCCGAGGCCCCCGGGACCTCAACCAAAAATACCAACACATCCTAATACCTTATTCAAACTTGTTCCAATCCTCAAAACACTTCAAACAACGGCTAAACCATCAAATCACATCGGATTCAAGCCTAAGTTTCTTAAAAACTTCCGAATTACGCATTCGATCAAAAACCCGACCAAACGATGTCCGAATGACCTGAAATTTTACACACATATCCAAAATCACCTAACGAAGCTACAGCAACTCTCGAATTCCATTCCGACCCTCGGATCAAAATCTCACCTATCAACCGGAGTTCGTCAAAATACTAACTTCGCTAATTCAAGCCTAATTCTACACCGGACCTCCAAAATCAATTCCGATCGCACTCCTAAGTCACACATCATTTCCCGAAGCTAACCGAATCACCGGAAATCACATCCGAGCCTTCTAACTCATAAGTCAACGTCCGGTTGACTTTTTCAACTTAGGCCTTCCTTAAAGCGACTAAGTGTCTCAGTTCTTATCAAAATCAATCCAAATCAACTCTAACACACACCATACCGATAAGGAAACATAAAGAAGCATAAAATGGGAGAAACGAAGCAGTAACACATGAGACGACGGGTCGGGTCGTCACA
>NW_017683291.1:4281-8677 GCF_001879085.1 Nicotiana attenuata
AACAAAACAAGCCTTTTCTATCCTTTAAAAATTAATTTCACACTAGATAAAATAGTCTTTTAATTATTTCCCTGATATTTAGGAATATAAATATTTAATTATTTTTCTAATATTTAAGATTTCGATATCAACTAAATTTTTTATATTAAATCTTCCTTATTTGAGCTATATAATATAATAAATTTATAAAAAAAATAACAAAGAAAATCACATTAATTTGTAAAAAAAGGAAAATCCCATTATTATATCAATTTATGGAAACTCTGTGGTACACGTTCGGAATGTAGTGATAATATTGCTTCTTTTTTTCCAAGTTTTCTCTAGATGTCTAACCTTTAAACTAACTAAAAGAAGACTCTATCTCCTTATGTACGACGATTCTATTAAATATGATAGAAATATGTAGTGAGAGAACTTGCTTCTTCAAAATTTTACTATTTGTTTTTCCCCATTGGAGTTAATTAATTAATTAATTATTTTAGACTAAATTAGATTATAAACAATAAATATATTAGCATAAATATACATTCCATATTGGATATGCCATCAATGTTTTAAATGTTGGACTTAGAATTTTATGAGGTTTCTTAAATTATAGGACCTTTTTCAAATAATAAATAATTTTTTTTATTTCATTGTAAGATGCGTGCATGGGTTGCTTATGAGAATATTTGCTTCTTTCAAATTTTTCGTAATTATTTGAATTTTTTAAATAATAAAAATAGCTTTTTTCCATGTTGGTGATTGTTGTGAGAATATATATTATCCTTTAAAAATTAATTTCACATTGGACAAAATATAATTTTATTATTTTTTCAATATTAAGAAGCTGAATTTTGAATTCAACTATGAATTTTTCACTTTCTCTCCTAAATTTTATGAGGTTTCTAAAATTCCTTGACCTTTTTCAATTAATAAATACAAATTTTATTTCATTGTACGATGTGTGCATGGGTTGCTTATGAGAATATTTGCTTCTTTCAAGTTTTTTGCAACTATTTGAATTTTTTAAATAACAAAAAGAGCTTTTTTCGCTGTAGATGAATGTTGTGAGAATATATATTATCCTTTAAAAAACTGATTTCACATGGGACAAAATCATAATTTTATTATTTTCTAATATTAAGAACTTAGAAATCAACTTAAACTTTTAATTTACTAAATTTTTTCTTATTTGAACTATATAGAAACTTCTAAACAAAAATTTTCTTACATAAATTAATTTTCTTATTTTACTTGTGTAGGTAACTAAATAAATTATTTTGGATTTAAAAATGTCTTTTCTTATTTTGAATTTTTAAAGTTTATTCCAATGGGCAAAGCCGTGCTGCTTTTATTTGTCAGAGACAACCAAAAACGTTTAAAATGCTAAAATTAACGGTTCTTCATCAATATTGTATATGCTTCAAGATTTAAAGAACAAAAGTCAAAATTTTGTGGGAAGTACCTCATTCAGAATATCTTGTGGGAATACATTTATATTTTACGTTAAAATAGTAAATTAGTTCTCTAAAAAAAATTCAATCAAAATAAAGTTACGTTGTAGTAGTTTGTAGAACTTTACCTAATACTTAGAAATTTAAAGTCAACTAATAATAGAATTTATAAAATTTACAAGTCATCTAAATTTCTTCTCTTGAGTTTCTGGACTTGTATGGTATTTCAAGTGATTAGCTCTATACAAAATATTAATAGAGTCTAATCAGAGTCTAATTAAGATAAAACTACAAATAAAGTTCTTGATTTTTTGTTTAGGTGTTTCAACTCCTTTGAACATTTCTCAGCTCTCTCAAAATCATCGAAAATAAACACAAGGGTGCTAGCCTCCAAACATATCTTCTTTATTTCCTTATAGACAATAAGACAAATAATTAATCCTTTTTTTTTTTATATGCACAATGCAGTCTTACTTATCTTAACATAATTGCATATTTTCAAAAACACAAATAAGAACTGTTTTTAAGAAAATATACTATATGACTTCCAAGTATGTCAAAGAAACGAACCGTTATTGATTCTTTATAAACGTTGTTGTGAGTTTGCTCCTAAAAGAATCAAATATAAATTTATTATCTTGTATATAATTCTGTCTTAAGCTTTAATTCACAAGATGATTTCATTTATTAGAAAGTATAAAAGAATTTCTCTTTAAAATTTGGCACATATATCTTTCAACATTTTACTTTTAAATCTTATAATAACACAAAATGCATTGCAATGTACGTGCGTAAAGACTATAAATTATAGTTTTAAGGCATTTATATGTATGTTTATCTGTTTATATTATTAGATAAATATGACGGCGTAAGTAAAAATTGATAGACTAAAATAATTATTTTCAATAATGTTGTATTTATCTCGATATCAATTGCTATTACATAATTCATTCTTATTCTAAATTTTGTACATTTTTATTGATTGACGCAAAAAATACGTGCAACGCACGTACACTAAAACTAGTTAAATTGAAATACGAGGACATCAACTCACATATTAAATTAACATTATTTAATAAAAGAATGTCCAAATACGCATTAAAAATTCTTATTTTAATCATGTAAATAATTAACCCATGTTCAATTAATTACCCAAAATAATTATTTTACAGTATATTTAGTATACTAAACCATACAAGCCTAAATCTACATTATAAAAACACGAGATCTTTACAGAAAATGTTAATTGACTTTTTATCTTATAAAAATAAATATTATATTGAATAAATTATAATTTAAATATGTACTTCAGAATTAATTAAAATTTTATTTATTAAATCTTTTCTTATTAGAACTATATAAAAATGTGACGACCCAAAGGGTCATCACCGGATTTCTCTCTTTTTCCGTGCTTCCGAGGCCTTGAAAACCTCACCTTTAGTTGCCTCGATTTGCGTGCGCAGTCCGGGCGCGTAGCCTGAAAGATTATATGTTAAATTCTGTGAAAATTTTCAAAATGTGGCTTTAAAATGATTAAAGTTGACTTCGGTCAACATTTTTGGTAAACGGACCCAAACCCGTAATTTGACGGTCCCGGAGGGTCCGTAGAAAAATATGGGACTCGAGCATATGCCCGGAGTCGAATTCCGAGGTCTAGAGCCCGAGAAAAGAATTTTTCTGTTTAATTGTTTTTCTGAAATTATTAAGGAAAATGGAAATGAAAATTGATTAAAAGACTATGGTATCGGGCTCGTATTTTGGTTCCGACGCCCGGTACAGGTCTTAAATAGGTGTTAAGCGCTTTCTGTGAAGTTTGGTCGAAAACGGACGCCATTTGGCGTGTTTCGGACCTAAATATCTAAAGTTTGAAGTTTGTGAAGTTAGAATGAAAAATGATGATTTTGAGGTTTGATTCATTGATTTTGATATTGTTTTGGCGATTTGATCGCTCGAGTAAGTTCGTATGAGGTTGTTGAGTTAGTGTGTGTGTTTGGTTAGGAGCCCCGAGGGCTCGGGAGTGGTTCGGGATGTTTTTGGCCTTAGAGAAAGTTGCAGAAAATCTGCAATTTTTGCACAGTTGTTCCCTCCTTCGCGATCGCAATCTTCAGCCCGCGTTCGCGTTCCTTTGGCTTTTTCCTCTTCCGCGTTCGCGTACTCGGTCACGCGATCGCATAGCTTCAGCATTTCCTTCAATGCGTTCGCACCAGTAGACTCGCGTTCGCATAGACCAAACTTTTGGACCCCCAGTATTTCTTCTACGCGTTCGCGTTACCATCCACGCGATCGCGATGACCAGTCAGTGGGACCTTTCGCGATCGCACCCCTATTTCCGCGATCGCGTAGGGCAAATTCGCCCAGTTATTTTTAAAGCCTAAAAACTGACCAGTAACGGGATTTTTCACCCAAAACACACGAGTTCATCTTCTCCACAGCACATAGGCGATTTTTAGAGCTATCCTTCATCAAAGCTTCTTGGGTAAGTATTATCTAACTCGTTTTCTTCATTTTCTATCATCATTTATCAAATTCCTAGACCTAAATCATGTAGTTCATGGTAAGAATTGGGGAAAAGGGTAGAATTAGGGCTTTTCAATTTTCTTTGATTTAGACCTCGTTTTGGGGTCGAATTTGAAAACAAATTGTATATCCGGGCTCGTGGGGGAATGGGTGACATGGAATTGGTTCGAACCTCGTGTTTTGACCAAGCGGGCCCGGGATCGATTTTTGGTATTTTTGGAAGAATGTTAGGAAATTCGATATCGTAGGCTTATGGGATGTTGCCAGTTGAGTCTTATTGATATATTGAATTATATGCAAAGTCATTATTTCATAGATTTGACTGAGTTGGAGCCGATTTCGAGGGGTAAAGCTACGCTAGAGGCTTGAGTTGATTTTTGGAGCATTTGAGGTAAGTGTTTGGTCTAACTTTGGTCTTGTAGGGAAGTATGATTAGAAGTATT
>NW_017683292.1:0-3022 GCF_001879085.1 Nicotiana attenuata
AATCGAGACTTGATTTCACACCTTAAGTTTGATTAATGTGTGTTGAATAATGCTTTAATACGTACAGGTTTGAGCATTGTAAAAAATATATATAGAATTGAAGTATTCATATCCTTTTGAGTAGAATAAGTTGAAACAATTTCAGTGGGCAATTGTTCTAAGTGAACTGATACCTTGTTGGGTATAACGATTTGGGCTTAACAGCCCTTTTCAAAAGGTTGAAAGCGTCAGTCTCTATAATGAACAACCCATAACGAGCAACCCAGGTCCGGTGTTGAATGTCTTTATGCTTTTGGGCCTGGGCTGTGGTTTGTAACTGGTCGCATATAGATATAAGGGTTGAGGTTTGCTCTAATCCATGTAATAAAATAATTAGGACTTTTCTTAGAAACAAAAAATAAAATAAAAAAAAAGAAGAAAAATCATAATTGCATTAGGTTTGTCTTTTAAATAATAAATGAGACGAGCCTCGCTTAATAAAACGCACAAATTGCGGGGCCCTCAATAATTGATTATATTAAAAATACGTAGAATTCGAGATTGGCCGTTTAGCGAATTTCACGGCTCTCCCCAAAATAATAACGCGTTAGTCTCTTTAGGCACAGTTCTAATAAAAATTACCTTCCTAAAACTCGGGTGCACATTTATGTGACCCAAATCCAAATCTCAACGGAGTCGAAATGTGTTGACAACCACGGGTGCACTGGTGCGACGTGGTTCGAAACGCATTTTCACAACGTTGCAATTCTTATTAAAATAAAAATAAAAGCGGGGTACGAATAAAAAGCACATAAGCTAGAACATGTTTTGAAATCAGATAAAATCAAATACAACAGTTGAGCGACCGTGCTAGAACCACGGAACCCGGGAATGCCTAACACCTTCTCCCGGGTTAACAGAATTCCTTATCCGAATTTTTGGTTCGCGGACTGTTAACAGAGTCAATAATTTCCTCGGTTCGGGATTCAACCGGTGACTTGGGACACCATTAATCTCCCAAGTGGCGGCTCTGAAATCTTAATAATAAATCCCGTTCCGATTGTCCTTTAAGTGAAAAAACTCCTTTATTATACCCCTCACGTGGGTGTAGTAAGAAAAGGAGGTGTGACAGCTCTGGCGACTCTGCTGGGGATACAAACCCAGAATTTCGGTTCAGGGTTTAAGAATTCGAGCTTAGAATAATTGTTGTGTTTGGCTTTATCTGATGTTTCTACATGTTCCATGCCTAATGTGCAAAATGTTGCTTTTTTCCGCTTTGATATAAACTGTACCGAAACCCTTCTCTTCTCACCTCCGGGGATGTGCTTACTGGTTGAGACTCCCTATTCTGTTAGTGTTATACCTTGAAATAAGAAAGAGGCCGGACAAGTTACTAAGCCGGACGATCCCGCGGGTCCCCGGTACATAGCCCCCTCCTCGACTCGAGTTGTCCGCTCGGGTGCACGGTCTAGAACAAATACTCAGGTTTTGAACCTAGAATAACTTAACTCCATGCCGGATCCCTAGTAGGAGCGCTTATCTGCATCACTTGCATATGACTTAGGGGACTCAACACAGGGGTTGGGTCCATCTAGGACAGGTAACCGGATATAAAAAAAGACCGTCATGATGCATTTTACGTGCATTTATTTGTCTCGGGCCCGCATGCTGACCGACTTTTGAACATCGGGAATTTTGTGAAATTGAGAAAAAAAGAAAAAAAAGAGAAATAGCAGTGTAAAGAATTAATTGTGTAGTTTTAGAAAAACCGATGCCCACTTACTTTCGAAACTCTGCCGAAATTTCAAAAAAAAAATGAAAAATGGAAATGTTTTGTTTTTAATAGTTTGTTTTACTAAAAGCAAAGGAAAATAAAAAAAGAGTCCTTATTTTTGGAAATTGTTCGCAGAAAAAAAAAAGAGTCTTTATTTTAGTTTGGGAAAAATAGATTGTTTTATTGTTTGTTGAAAATGAAAAAAGGAAAAAGAGAGTCATTATTTTGTCTGGTTTTCAAAAATAGAAAAGGAAAATAGTTTGTCTTGCCATGAAAAATGAAAATGAAAAAAAAGAGTCTTGTTTTTTTAAAATAGTTTTTAGTTTATTTTATTTGTTTATGAAATGCAAAAAAATGAAAATAAAAAAAAAGTCTTGCTTTTGAAAGTAGTTTTGTTATTTGCTTATGAAATGCCAAAAAATGAAAATGGAAAAAGTCTTGTTGTAAAATAGTTCGTTAATTTGCCCGAACTACGCTGGTTTGATTCTCACCGGATGTGAGATACGTAGGCAACCCTTATCGGGTCCAACCATCCCTTTTGCAAAAATAGCCAAAAATACCAAAAATCTTAATATTTTGTCAAATAAGTCAGGTGACGCCATTCTTGTTAAAAAATAAGCCGAATGTCCCCAAAAGGGCGCCGGAAGGCTGTTTTTACAAGAACAGCCACCCTGAATCATTTTAAAACGGTTTGCGGGCACAGCCTTAAAATCTCCCTCTCGGAAGTGTTGAAAGGCCGTACCTGCAAAATCGAGTTTTGTCTTCTCAATTGAAATTTTGCAAAAATAGCCACTTTGTCAAAATAAGCCATTACATGGCCAGTTGTTTTTAAAAATAGTCGCAGTCGACATTGAAACCTTCTCAGTCTTGTGGAAGCCTGTGGCGATGCCGAGTGATGCCCCACGGGTCCCAGGATGTGAAGCTTTGATGTACTCTTGATCTAGTTTTAATCATCGAGTTTGTAGTTTGTTATTTTGGGTCTGCTTCTGTAGTTTCCCTTCAAAGAAAAACAAATTTGGAAAATCCCAAAAATAAATAAATAAATAAATAAATATATCTCTTTATTTTTGCATTAATTTGCAAGAACTACGCTCGGTCTGATTCACGCGAGGTCGTGATACGTAGGCAATCTCCATAGGATTCGACCATAACCAAAAGAAAAAGAAAAAAAAACCGAGAAAAGAGAGGAAAAACCACAAAAGGCAAAAAGAAAAGAAAAGAGAAGACGGAAAAACAAAAACTACAAGAAAGGAAAGGAAATAGGAACGA
>NW_017683292.1:3042-8675 GCF_001879085.1 Nicotiana attenuata
GGGTCATGATATGTAGCAATCTACATAGATCGAACCATAACCAAAAAAAAAGGAAAGAACCACAGAAGGAAAAAGAAGAAAAACAAAGGAAGAAAAGTTTGCAATTGGAAATAAGGAAAAGGCCGGGATGACGCATGCGACCGATCAAAAGCTGTTACCAATATGTTAAAAGCCCTAACGCTAACGTGATGGTTTCATTTTGTCATGCCATACCAGAAAGGTGGTTGGTTTGTGGTTTTAAAGTGGTAACTCCTCTTCACAACACGAGGACAAAAGGCAGTCGGCATCCTGGCAACCCATTCCTACAACACCCGGTCAAATAAACTGAACATGATAGGCCAAGAATCAGACACCAGTATCGTAGACCCGTCAAAAGAGGTAGAAGTGGTGGATGTCAAAGCAATGAGGGAAGAGATGTATAAGTTGAGGCAACAGATGGCCGGGATGCATCAGGCCTGGGCTAAGGGTCAGCCGGCGCCAGTTTATCCCGCCAGTCCAGCATGTACCCCACCTTTGGCTCAGTCTCAGGAGCTCCCTACTGTGAATTCATCTCCGTCTTTCCCTTTCTACGAACAAAGTCATGGCACCACCTCCTATCCTCCCCAAGCTCCACTACCCAACCAAAACCCTCCTCCACCAATCACCCCTGTCTTTGTGGCGCCTCCACCTGCCACATTGCAAGGATCTTCCACTGAGCCGTTGTTTCAAACTCACGACAGCCAGTACTACCCTCCTGAGCCTACCTTTAAAGCTCCTGAGCCATATTCCTACACCCCTCACTTTGAGCTCCCGGGGAAACTGACAAGCCGCCTAAAGATCCGGAACAGGAAGAGATGTTTCGAAAAGTAAAAAGCCTGGAGCAATCTTTCAGGAACATGCAAGGATTGGGTGGTCAAGTCAGTGTGGCCTACAAGGATTTGTGCTTGTTTCCCGATGTACTGTTGCCAGCAGGGTTCAAGCTACCCAAGTTTGATTTGTACGATGGACACGGCGATCCGGTAGCTCATCTAAGGGGATTTTGCAGTAAAATGAGAGGAGCTGGGTGAAAGGATGAGTTATTGATGGCATACTTTAGTCAAAGTCTCAGTGGTACGGCCTTGGAATGGTACACACGATAGGATCATGCCCGATGGTACACGTGGGATGATTTGGCCCAAGCATTTGCGTGCCACTTTCAGTATAATCTCGAAATTGTCCCGGATCGTCTGGCACTGACTATAATTGACAAGAAGCCCGGGGAAAGCTTCAGGGAGTACGGTTTCTGGTGGAGAGAGCAGGCGGCAAGAGTCGATCCTCCAATGAAAGAGAACGAGATGGTCGATTACTTCTTACAGGCTTTGGAGCCTACCTACTATGGTCACTTGGTGTCAGCAGTAGGAAAATCTTTCAACGAAGTAGTGAAAATGGGAAGTATGGTGGAGGAGGGGCTTAAGTCCAATAAAATCATGAGCTATTTTGCAATCAAGGCAACTACCCAGGCTATCCAGAGCGGCACTGAAGGGGTGGTAGAAAAGAAAAAGAAAGAAGATGTGGCAGTAGTTGAATCAAGAGTCTGGTCCAGGGGCCCATCACCATATTACAACCAACCTCGACCCCAACCCCATACCTATCCCCGAGCTCCACATAATCCACCTCAGTATTACCCTCCGAACAATGTCTGGTCATATGTCCAACCATCAGGTCATTCCCTATGGTGAGCACCAGCGCCGCATAATGCCTCCTTGCCTTCACAACATTTTCGAGCACCCAACAACCCTCGAAAACAGGGGCAGGGAAGAGAACAGGGGAAAGGAAATAGTTTCACGCCAATTGGGGAGTCCTACACGAGCTTGTTTGAAAAGTTAAGGCATGCTGGCCTGATTGAGCCGCTCCTCGGCTATACTCCAGACCCATATGCAAAAGGCTTTGATCCTACTGTACGATGCATGTACCACTCTAATGTCCAAGGGCACAGCATTGAAGATTGTCGTTCTTTGAAAAAGGAAATAGAAAGAATGATTCAAGAAGGGGTAATTGCGATCAATGACAGTGGCAGGGAGCACGCAAATCCTCTTGGAACCGTGGTGACTGAAGTTGATGATGTTGGGGTTGGTAATGGTCTTGGAAACATTAATGCAGAACTCGGTGGTTAAGATACCATGCTTGGTAATTGGGAAGACGCTCCATCTCTTGGAGTTTTGGTGGTTTATTTTGTTGTCATTTCTGGTGTCCGGGTTATTTCAGGGTTGTAATCCGGATATTGTCTTGTGATTCAAACCCTTCTATCTTTTCACTTTGCTTTGTTTAATCATAATAGCTTGTTTAGTACCGCCTAGGTTTGTAATTCTAGTCTAGTTTGCTTGTTTTGTTGTTTAAACCCTTCCACCGTCAGTTTAATGCAATTCTCTGTTTCCTGCCATTTCTGGTCATTTTTAGTTCCCTTCTCCTTTTACAATTCTTTTCATGCTGGTTCTAGTGACACGACATGCACGCATAATTCTTAGCCTGTTTTAAAAGTCAGTTTAGTAATGAAGCAATAAAACAATGTTGAAGATGGAAATAAAAACATATTGGAACATTTTGAAGCCCGAATCAAGTGAAACTGGGGGGCAGATAGAACGTAAAGAAATACTGTTGAAATGCATCATGCCGCATTGGTTTAAAGCCAAAGGCAAGTTTGCTCCAAGTCTACAAGAGCCGTTCGTGGTACCGAGATTGTTGTCCAATGGTGCTGGGTAATTGACAAATGTAGAAGGCAAATGTGCGGATATGGTTAGTAACTCTGGCGCAATCAAAAGATGTTACGTATGTTTTCCTCAGTTTGTTTAATTGTGTAGTTTGTACTTGGCATGTTTTGGAGATTGGAATGACGAAGGCATTTTGTTCTGCTATCCAAACACTTTATCCTTTGTTACCCCTTTGAGCCTCGGTTATTTTCTTGCATACCCCTCTTTCGGAATCAATAATAAAACTCGTAAGCCCGAGCGGGGAAAGAAAGTGGAGAAACAAGAGAAAACAGCGAAAAGAAAAAAGGAAGAGAAAAGAAAAAAGAAAAGAAAAGAAAAGAAAGGAAAAGAAAAAACAAGAGAAAAGGAAAAGAAAAGAAAAGAAAAGAAGAAGAGAAAAGAAAAAGACAAGAAAAGAAAAGAGAAGGAAAAGGAAAGAAATGAAAAGAAAGAAAAGGAAAGATCGCAACAACGAAGTAATTCTATGACCTGAACTACGTTTGACTTAATCCCGAAAGGGTACGTAGGCAGCCTTTCTCTGAGGTTCAGTCACACCGAAATAAAAGTCCAAAGTCCCCAAGGAAGAAACTGGGGCAGAAGCTGTGGTTGTTGTGAGAAATCGGATTCCGAAAGTTGTAATTTTGAACCCATGTTGAATTGTTTTGAGCCTTTGATACCCTTTCTTTCTAACCCTATCCCAAAGCCCACATTACGGTCCAAAGAAAGACCTTCCGACCAGTCTTCAAGAAGTGCCAAGACGAGCAAGCAGAAGTGATTCATGTCAGGGGCAACACTCCGGTACAAGCAGAAAAATAAGGAAAATGAGAGAGTCTTATTGGTGAAAACCCTCACGGGCACCATAAGGCAAAGTGAGTTGAGAGAAATCAAAAATGAGAGAGTCTTATTGGTGAAAACCTTCACGGGCACCTTGAGGCGACTGTAAGTTGAGAGAAAGAACAAAATGAGAGAGGCTTGATGGTGAAAACCCTTCGGGCACTACAAGTCGAATAAGGATTGTGAATCAAATTGGATAAGCGGAGCATTGAAGCCCAGTTTCATGGTGAAAAGGTACAACAAGAGCTGAACATCAGATTTTGCTTGACAAAATATCTACAGGTGCATGTCATGGTCATTAGAGTTGGTATCCACATCCGATAGGTTTCTACTTTGTGGTTTTCTTGTTAGGAATCATCTCTTTCCTTTGTCCTTTACTCTGTTCCTTTTGTTGTGTTTTCTTCCTCCTCCTGAGTCTGTCTGGTCATAACAAGTGAGAAATGACTTCAAAATATGCCACCAAGCTTTCCAGTTGGACAAAACGGGATCTGGTTAACACCTCGAAACGCCACAAGTCAGAAAAAAGACAGCAAGCACACTGAGTTGGCAGCAGTCAATATGCTTTGGGAATCCTTGTGAAATACAAAGGCTCGGTATACGTCAATTCATGAACAACACGGATCAAAGGTGTTCTCTATGATAAGAGTGACAAAGAAAGTGGTTAACTAGTGACAAGCGAGGTATTCCAAGCAGAAATCAAAGTTAACATGGCAAGTGAAGGAACAAAAGACCTCAAGGCCAGGGACAGTGGTTTAAGTCAAGAAAGAACAACATGCGGAATGAGTGGGTGGCAGTTGTCGTGCTTTGGGATTCATGTGAAACAAAAGGTTTGGTAAATGTCAGTTCATGAGCAATGTAACAGATAAAAGGTATTGGGTCTGGACGGGGAAGAGGTATTTTCTGCGATAAGGGTGGCAAAGAAATTGGTTAGTCAATAAGCAAGCAATGTCTTTCAAGGTGAAATCAAAGTTATCGTGGCAAGCGAAGGAGCAATCGCCGCAAAGTCAAGGCCACAAACCAACCACCACGTTTAAAGTCACAAATTTTCTTTGTCTGAAACAGGGATGAAAGCTATGTGCATATCAAAGCTTGGAAGCTGGAAATTTTCAGGTGTAATGCCCCAATTCTGCTTACGCATAGGCTATTGAGAAGATCACACATCACCACTAGGAGAAGCATTTCCTAGTATGGCTTTTCAAGTTATATTTTGTTGTAGGAGACGCACTTCCTAAAATGAGGTTTTACCCCTAGGAGACGCACTTCCTAATTTGGGTTTTCAAATCATATTTATGGTAGGAGACGCACTTCCTAAACAGAGGTTTTACCCCTAGGAGACGCACTTCCTAGTCTAAATTTTTCAAGTCATATTTTATGGTAGGAGACGCACTTCCTAAACGGAGGTTTTACCCCTAGGAGACGCACTTCCTAGTTTAGGTTTTCAAGTCATACTTTGTTGTAGGAGACGCACTTCCTAAATTGATAGTTCATAGGAGACGCACTTCCTAGTCTGGTTCATTGAAGTTTTACTCATAGGAGACACACTTCCTAAATTGACAGTTCATCCATAGGAGACACACTTCCTAAATTGATAGTTCATAGGAGACACACTTCCTAATCAAGGTCTTTCAAGTTATTCTTATAGGAGACGCACTTCCTAAATTGATAGTTCATTCGTAGGAGACGCATTTCCTAATCAAGGTCTTTCAAGTTATTCTTATAGGAGACGCACTTCCTAAGTTGATAGTTCATTCATAGGAGACGCAAATCCTAATCCAATCTTTAGTTTACTCTCATCATTGCATCAATATAAGCGGTTTACAATTTTGCTAACAACTCACAAGTCTTCCCAGTCACCAAACTGGGGCAGAAAATTTTCTTTGTTTGTCTATTTTTGTTGCAGTCAGGAGCCCACCTGGAGAACAAGGGAATACCTTTTCAAGCATCGCAAGCCGGAGCCCACCTGGAAAACAAGGGAATACTTTCCAAGCATCGCCGTCAGGAGCCCACTTGGGGAACAAGGGAATACCTTTTCAAGCATCGCAAGCAGGAGCCCGCCTGAAAAATGGACACATATTTCAAATTGTAGCAGTCAAG
>NW_017683293.1:0-8674 GCF_001879085.1 Nicotiana attenuata
ATTAGGGCATCCGATGTCCCTAAGACAACTTTCCGCACTCGGTACGGGCATTATGAGTTCTTGGTTATGTCATTCGGGATGACAAATGCCCAGCAGCTTTTATGGATTTGATGAACCGAGTGTTCAGGCCTTATTTGGACTCGTTCGTGTCTCAAGACCAATTGGGTAGGCCAATTAGATCAAGCAACTAGGGTTCAAGTAGGGTGATTACTCTCTCGAGATTTAACCCGTTAATTGGGACTATCATTTCTCATGAGTCCATCCCAATTCCCTATTGGGTCAATTTTGGGGTCATAAACTCTCTTTCTCAAGAAGAGTCAAACCCACAAAGCTTGAATCAGTGTTTACAACCACCAATTCTTAAATAAAAATATAAAATCAACCCAAATAACAAACATCCATAATCAATCTAACCCTAGATGGCAACACCCATAAATTACCCACACTAGGGTTGAGCCACAACCCTAGCTAATGGGTTTAGCTACTCATGCTTGAAAGAGAAAATGAAGAAATAGATGAAGGACTAAGCATATTAATTAATTACTAAAAAGAAATCACAAGAATCTATCGTAAGATTAAAGCTAAAGTGCCAAAAATGGCTACAAAACCGAGTCTCACGAGCGCAGCTATGTATGGAACACAAACTAACCTAAAAACTAGGTAAATAATTCTATTTATACTAGGCTGAAAAACTAGGACAAAATAACCCGTACGCGGGTCGAGTGCTGGCCGCANAGGACTGGAAAAAACTGGACCAAAAATACCCCGTGCGGGGCAGTCGCTCGGCCGACACAAAAAGGACCGCGGCCGCACTGGCTCTTGGACTTCACATTTCTGCTTCTCTGAAGTTGGACTCCGCGGACCGCGGCCGCGGAGGTAGTTGGCGCGGTCCGCACAATAACGACCGCGGACCGCATGGCATTGTTTGGCAAAAATGGTGGCTCTCTGAATCTCATGACCGCGGACCGCACAAAAGGGTAGTGCGGCCGCGGAGCCCTGATCGCGGGCCGTGTAAGATGTACCGCGGCCGCGTTGACCTTGAGTCCAAAATGCCAACTCTCTGAATCTCCTAGTGCAGCTGCATGTCCATTTTGTGCGGTCCGCACTAGGCCTTCTTCCCTTAGATTTCTTGGTCTTTGATACTTGAGCAGGTTTCACTCCTTTTTGAGCCGATCTTTGACATTTCGTCACTTTGTTGATCAAACCTGCAAACAAGCACAACCTATGAGCATTTTGGGACTATTTTGTAGCGATTTATAACCAAAGCACAGGCAAGTAGGGGCATAAAACATGTTAAAATCCTAACTTATCAATAGTCTTCATTGATGATATATTGATATATTCCCGCAGCCAGAAGGAGCACGAGCAGCACCTTAGAGTGGTTCTTCTGACTCTGAGGGATAGTCAGTTATATGCCAAGTTCTCTAAGTGTGAGTTCTGGTTGAGTTCAGCTGCATTTCTTGGTCATGTTGTATCAGCAAAGGGTATTCAGGTGGACCCAAAGAAGATTGAGGCAGTCAAGAACTGGCCTAGACCAGCATCAGCTATAGAGATTCGGAGTTTCTTGGGATTGGCAGGGTACTATCGTCGGTTTGTGGAGGGGTTTTCATCTATTGCAGCCCCGATGACCAGATTGACCCAGAAGGGTGCCCAGTTCAGCTGGTCGAATGAGTGTGAGGCGAACTTTCAGAAGCTCAAGACAGCTCTGACTACGGCACCGGTGTTGGTTTTGCCCACAGGTTCAGGGCCTTATATAGTTTATTGTGATGCGTCTCGTGTTGGGCTCGGAGCAGTGTTGATGCAGGATGGCAAGGTCATTGCCTATGCTTCGCGGCAGTTGAAGATTCATGAGAAGAACTATCCGGTTCATGATTTGGAGTTGGCAGCCATAGTTCACGCATTGAAGATCTAGAGGCATTATCTGTATGGCGTGGCATGTGAGGTATTCATGGATCATAAGAGTCTTCAGTATTTGTTCAAGCAAAAGGAGTTGAATTTGAGGCAGAGGAGGTGGTTGGAGTTGTTGAAAGATTATGATATCACCATTTTATATCATCCGGGAAAGGCCAATGTGGTGGCCGATGCCTTGAGTAGGAAGTCAGCCAGTATGGGCAGTTTAGCTTATATTCCGGTCGGTGAGAGACCGCTTGCCTTATTTGGCCAACCAGTTAGTTAGGTTGGATATTTCTGAGCCTAGCCGTGTGTTAGATTGCACAGTTGCTCGTTCTTCATTATTGGAGCGTATCCCAGATCGGCAGTTTGATGATCCTCATTTGTGTGTCCTTAGAGATACGGTGCAGCACGGAGGTGCCAAACAGGTTACCCTAGGTGATGATGGAGTTTTGAGATTGCAGGGCCGAGTCTGTGTGCCCAATGTGGATGGTCTTCGAGAGTTGATTTTAGAGGAGGCTCATAGCTCCCGGTACTCTATTCATCCGGGTGCCGCGAAGATGTATCAGGATTTGCGGCAACATTATTGGTGGCGGAGAATGAAGAAGGATATCGTTGCATATGTGGCTCGGTGTTTGAATTGTCAGCAGGTTAAGTACGAGCATCAGAGGCCCGGTGGTTTATTTCAGAGGATTGAGCTTCCCGAGTGGAAGTGGGAAGAAGTTCGACGCAGTATGGGTCATTGTTGATAGGCTGACCAAGTCGGCACATTTCATTCCTGTGGCAGTCACCTATTCATCTGGGAGGCTAGCTGAGATCTATATCCGGGAGATTGTTCGCCTTCATGGTGTGCCCGTATCTATCATTTCGAACCGAGGTACGTAGTTTACCTCGCATTTCTGGAGAGCATTTCAGCGAGAGTTGGGCATACGGGTTGAGTTGAGCACAACATTTCATCCCCAGACGGACGGGCAGTCCGAGCGGACTATTCAGATTTTGGAGGATATGCTCTGAGCTTGTGTTATTGACTTTGGAGGCTCGTGGGATCAGTTTTTGCCTCTAACAAAGTTCGCCTACAACAACAGCTACCAGTCGAGTATCCAGATGGCTCCTTATGAGGCGTTATATGGTAGGCGGTGTCGGTCTCCGATTGGATGGTTTGAGCCGGGGGAGGCTCGATTGTTGGGTACGGATCTGGTTCAGGATGCATTGGACAAGGTTAGGATCATTCAGGATAGGCTTCGTTCAGCTCAGTCCACGCAAAAGAGCTATGCCGACCGCAAGGTTCGAGATTTGGCTTTCATGGTCGGTGAGCGGGTATTGCTTCGAGTGTCGCCTATGAAGGGCGTGATGAGATTTGGTAAGAAGGGTAAGCTTAGCCCTAGGTACATTGGTCCGTTTGAGATTCTTGATCGAGTGGGAGAGGTGGCTTATAGGCTTGCATTGCCACCGAGCTTATCAACCATGCATCCAGTGTTTCATGTGTCCATGCTTCGGAGGTATCACGGTGATCCATCCCACGTGATAGATTTCAGCACTGTCCAGTTGGACAAGGACTTGTCTTACGAGGAGGAGCCGGTGGCTATTCTAGACTGGCAGGTTCGTCAGTTGAGGTCGAAGAGTTTTCCTTCTGTTCGTGTTCAGTGGAGAGGTCAGCCTGCTGAGGCATCGACCTGGGAGTCCGAGTCCAATATGCGGAGCCGTTATCCCCATCTTTTCCCTGACTCAGGTACTTCCTTCTTCTGTCCGTTCGAGGACGAACGGTTGTTTTAGAGGTGGAGAATGTGATGACCACTTGCTTTTAAATTAAATTCTATGTTCCCGAGGCCTTAAAAACCTCATTTAGAGTCACCTCGATTTGCGTGCACAGTTCGGGCACGTAGCCGGAAAGCTTAAATATAAAAATTTGTGAAAAATGACAAAATTTGGCTAATAAATAAATTAATTTGACTTCGGTCAACATTTTGGGTAAACGGACCCAGACTCGTGATTTGGCGGTCCCGGAGGTTCCGTAGGAAAATATGGGACTCGGGCGTATGCCCGGAATCGAATTCCGATATCCCAAGCCCGAGAAATGAATTTTTAAAGGAAATTATTTTCTGAAATTGCTTAAGGAAATTTGAAATGAATTTGATTAGAACATGTTAGTATCGGGCCCGTATTTTGGTTCCGGCACCCGATACAGGTCTTATATACGATTTAAGATTTTTCTGTGAAATTTGGTGAAAAACGGATATCATTTGACGTGATTCGGACCTAAATTGCTAAAGTTGATACTTGATGAAGTTTGAGAAAAATTCTTTGATTTGGAGGATTAATTCGTTGTTATTGAGGTTATTTTTGCGATTTGATCGCACGGATAAGTTCGTATGATGTTGTTGAGTCAGTACGTATATTTGGTTAGGAGTCCCGAGGGCTCGGGTGTGTTTCGGGAGGCTTTTGGAACTCAAAAAGTTGCAGGTTTTTTGTTGTTCAATGCCCAGGGATTTTACCCTTCACGTTCGCGTGGTCCCTCTCGCGAACGCCTAAGGCAAAAATCCCAGGTGCCCAATTTCTTCTTCGCAAACTTGAAGGTTGAGACGCGAACGCGAAGCTGAGGGGGGAGACCCTTCGCGAACGCGTCCCTCTTCTCGCAAACGCGTAAGGTTCTGGGGAGGGGTCACCTTTTGTGTTCATCGCGAAAGCGGCCACTGGCCCGCGAACGCGTAGGCTTGAGGAGCCAAAGCTCCGCGAACGCGAGCCTTGTTCCTCAAACGCAAAGGCCTAACAGGCCTAACTGATCGCGAACGCGATGGGCCTGTCGCGAACGCGATGAGTGTTTTTGCCCAGTTATTTTAAAAGACCCAAAACAGTAGCATTACGGGATTTTCATAAAAATTCATAAACCCCTTCTTCTCCAAAGCTCTTAGGCGATTTTTGAAGCAATTCTTCACCATAATCTCTTGGGTAAGTAATCTTTAACTTGTTTTCTTCCCTTTTTATCAACACCCACTAGATTTCTAGGCCTAAAACATGAGATTAAGGGTAGAAAATTAGGGATTTGGGTAGAGTTAGGGCTTTTTGATGAATTGTGATTTAGACCTCGTTTTGGGGTCAAAATCTGGAAATAATTATATATTTGGGCTCGTGGGTGAATGGGTGATTTGATTTTGGTTTTAACCTCGTGTTTTGACCAAGCGGGC
The DNA here is from genome assembly GCF_001879085.1 of Nicotiana attenuata. Taxonomy (NCBI): domain Eukaryota; kingdom Viridiplantae; phylum Streptophyta; class Magnoliopsida; order Solanales; family Solanaceae; genus Nicotiana; species Nicotiana attenuata. Next base: position 5,073 of record NW_017683293.1, read on the forward strand.
CCGGGGTCGATTTTTGGGTTTTTGGGAAGAATGATTAGAAAGCTATAATTTGGCATTGGAACTGAATTGTTTAGCGTTTATTGATGTTTTGAAGTCAATTATGTATAGATACGATCGATTTGGAGCCGAATTCGAAAGGAAAGGCGGTGTTTGAGGCTTGAGTTGGCCGTGGAAGTTTGAGGTAAGTGTTCGGTCTAACCTTAGCTTGAGGGTTAGGAGTTGAGTCCTATTTGCTGTTAGTTTCTTGTTGAGTACGACGTATAGGCATGGTGACGAGTATCTATGCGTTGGTGTCGAGCATGACCGTGAATCTTATATTGCAAATTGTTATGTTCTTAAATGATACTACGGATTCTTTAAATTGATGATTCTCGATCTTGAGTAAGAACTGAGTTTTTTCGTGGAAAGTACTATGATTGGGTATTTGGTGTTAGCTGAGATGAGTAGAAATATAACTAAGATTGGTTATAGCTGATTCTCCCTTGCTGGGACGTATATACTTGTACTGTTGAGTCCCCTTACCGGGATAGTGTAGTTTATGGTTGATCCCTTGTCGGGACAATTATTATGATTATGGCTGACTGTATATTTGGAACGGGTTGCACACCGCAACATTATTATTATATATGGATCGGGTTGCACGCCGTAACAATTATATTATATGGATCGGGTTGCACGCCGCAACAATGATATGTTGGATCGGGTTGCACGCCGCAATAATTATATTATATGGATCGGATTGCGCGCCGCAACGGTTATATATGTGGATCGGGTTGTGCGCCGCAACAGTATTATTGTTGTTTGGTTGTTGATTTTGGACTATCCTCTCATATTTCTTTTAAGTTTCTGCTGGATTTGATATGTCCCCCGAAGTATGTACCCCCTCCCATTTAAACTACTTATTCCTGTTTATTTTTCCGCCGTATATTATATACTTGCACAGGTTTATCTGGAGTCTGGTCCTAGCCTTGTCACTACCTCGCCGGGGTTAGGCCAGACACTTACCAGCACATGGGGTCGGTTATGCTGATGCTACACTCTGCACTATGTGCAGATATCGGAGCAGCTTTTGAGCATTAGCGCTTGGGGAGCCAGCCTTCAGTCCACAGAGATCCCGAGGTAGCCCTGCGGACGTCCGCAGGCCCGGCGTCTCTTCTATCTACTATGTGTTCTGTTTTCATTGTATCCGAGACAGACAGTATTTCCCTTTCTTCAGACATCTGTATGTAGTATTCTTAGACAGTCCGTGAATGTTGTGACACCAGTTTCTGGGTAGAGGCATGTGTTGATTGTCGTATTATCTTGGTTTATTTTATTTATGTCTTCCGCTTAATCTCATATTCCGCTGTTATTTAAATGTTTATCACTTGTTAATATAAGTTGTAAAAGGATTAAAAACCACGTTAAAACCGAGCACGTGGTGGCAAACCCTAGTGACTTTCCTGAAAAGTGGAATTTTGCTTGTAAGTATCGTTATTTGGAATATGTTCTTCTCTTCTCTTTGTGATTCGTGACTTGTTACATCATTTTCCCCTTTGCAGGTGAGAGGCATCCCCCATCTTTGGTCGCCGATATCAGTGATTGGGTGGCCCGCATTTTGGCTTACACCGTAGGTATCCGTGATTGGGCATCCTTTAACAAAAGATTCGGGCTCAAGACCTCGACCGGTAAGTCGGGTTTCGCCCTTATAACTATTTTGCTTTTGCTGTGGTGCATGTCTTATAGCTGTTTTACGGTTTTCCTTTTATTCTAGGTCGGAGAACTTCTGAGAAGGTGAAGGCTCCTGTTCCCACATTTCGTCAGGCGGTTGCTTCGGCTGGGATGCAGTTCGTGTTAGCTGAGTCTGTGCGAAATACTTCATCCTAGACTCCGATTTTAAGTGAGCCCTGTCGTCAGACGGCCACTCAGTTAGTGGAGATCCCAGCTTGTCTGGTGGTTCATTTAGTGGATGAATCTTCCACTAGCGAGGAGGAAGCGGCGCCATTGAAGAGGCGACGAGTGGAAACCATGGTCGCACCCCACCGGGCCATGACCGTGGATATGGAGGCGACGTGCACTTCAGCCACGGAGACTGCTCCCCTACCGGAGATTGTCGCGGAATCTAGGCCGTTGGAGACGACGGAGGCAGCTGCAAAAATGGAAATACTAGGGGCAGCCGAGGTTGGCTCATCATCTGCTGGAGGTAGAGGAAAAACGCTCGTCGTGGAGGATGATGGGTCTGGTTCTGATATCGACCCCGAGGAGGTACGGACTTTCGAGGAGAGGTTTACTCGAGTGGAGGTGAGGATTGAGGGGTCCACTCAAAATATTGTCATCCCCGTGTATTTTAACTTGTTGGTCAACTCGAAGAGCGTGGTTCCATATTTGGCCCCTCCATGTGCGGAGCCCGAGAATAGGACCTTGCAGACGTCGAAGGATGCGGACCTGTCGTTAGGCATTTCTGGGATGGCCCTGCGAGTAAGTCCCCTTTTGACATTTCAATTTCTTCTTCCTTTTATGTTATTTGTCTTTGTTGACCCTTCTTCATCTGTTTATCAGACCCTCATCTTGGAGATTGAGAGCGCCCGTCGGGAGGAGAAGAGGACGAGGCTCTACAAGAAGATGGAGTCAAAATGTAGAGAGTACCGTACCAAGCACAAAGACCTGGTCCGTATGCTTGGTGAGGACGCTTTGTTCCTAACCCTTCGTGACGATCTGAGATAGAAAAATGAGGAGTTGAAGGCGAAGGATGACGAGTTGAGCTTGAAGAGACGTTAAGGGTATGATGAGCTCAAGGTGAGCAAGGGGGTCATAGCCGAGTGCGTCGATCTCCAAGCTCAGGTGACGTCTTTACGGGCCGAGCATGAGCAGAGCACAATTGTAGTTAACGGCTTAAGGGACGAGCTGGCTGCCAAAGCTGCGGAGTTGGAGCGAGTTGAGAGAACTAGATCGGCTACTATGGCGGAGGCGGCGGCGTTAGCGGGCACCATCAGCGTCATCAGATCAGAGCGTGCTAGTGAGGCAGAGACCTTTGCTCTTAAAGAGGCGAGGCTCAAAGAGCGGATAGGCGGACTAGAAGGAGACGTTCAAGATTTGAACGAGCAGGTAGCTGTCCTTAAGGCCGAGAAAGCGCAGCAACAGGATCATCTTGACATATACAGAGGTTTGACCGCGGCCGGGAAAGCCTCTGAGGCGGAGTTTGAGGATGCTCGTGTTAAGGAACGTGCAGCTCATGCCGCTTGCGGCTATGACCCTGGCACGCCCGGGATGGACGATGACGAGGAAAATTTGGACGAGATTGAGCCAGACGCTTGGTACGAAGACGAGTACTTGAATGGCGAGGGTGGAGATGGTGCTGCTGGGCCGGGCGGTGATGGTGTTGATGGCGAAGGCGGAGATGATGTGATGATGCCATTTGATTTTCTTGTACTTAGTTTTTTACTCTTTTCTCTTTTTCTTTTTTTTGGGAGGGGGGGGGTTCTTTTTTGGCCCTTTTGTAAGTATATTCTCTGTTTTGCAATGGAATGATTATTGTCTTTTACTGTATGTTTTTTGCTCTTTGTCATTTTTCTTCGTATGTTTTTTCCTTGGTTAACGAGTTCCCGTACTTAGTTGACGTCGAC
>NW_017683294.1:0-4080 GCF_001879085.1 Nicotiana attenuata
ATACAATCGAGGACGACGACACTACATCGCAGATAAAAATTCCACCGTGCTCGAATTTACCAAGTCTCGTTACTCCATCACCCCAAATCTGGACATTCATAGGCCAATTGCTTTTCCTTCGCCGGAAGTGAAATATCATATCTCTGAATCGTGCACTGAGTAGATTTCCTTTCAACTCATTCACCGTCCCAACACATAGGCAAGTCTCCTACCATCAAGTCAATACTGTGCGATAACCAATCGCGAGCATCATAGCAACCTGTGCATAGCCTCCAAGCTCTTAGGAGCACAACTATCGAGCCGAAACGATAGAAAAATCCTTCCGCAAGGCGACGACAATAGCTCACCCAACTATACCGGGAGAAACATCCCGCACAACATTACAATTCTTCAATTCTCGATTTATAACAAGCGGTTCGCGGCGCGTAAGATTGAGTAGGAAGGAAACAAGGGCATAAGCCTCAAGGAATCAAGTCGCACGATGAGGAAATCATGAAGTGGAATTTTTCTAGCAGTTACATAGCCTCTCGTAGATAAGTACAAACGTCTCCGTACCGATCAGCGAGACTCTAATAAACCGGCTTGTGATCCATGACTCCTATGAACCTAAAGCTCTGATACCAACTAGTCACGACCCCGGTTCGCCCTCCGTGAACCATCGTGATGGCACCTAGTCTCTACAACTAGGTAAGCCTAAATTGCGGAAAAAGAAACCAAAACCTTGCGGAAATAAAACAATTTAAAACAGAAATAAGAAATAACCAGTGTATAAATGTGCCGCTCTGTAAACACCATATTTAACTCTCAAAACCAACACATAAATACAAGACCAGAAAAACCCATGAATCACAAGCTAAGAAGTACTACACAGCTCTAACTCCAGAATGTCTAACAAGAACTGAAAATACAGAAGGGCTAATACTAAACAGCAAGAATGGAAAGAGACTCCTCGGTCTGCGGACGCGGCAGATATACCTTGAAGTCTCTACAGAAACGGCTCGCCTCAAGGATGATAAGACTGAGCGATAGTACCTGGATCTGCACATGAAAAACATGCATAGAAGGGGCATGAGTACACCACAGCGGTATTCAGTAAGTGCCAAGCCTAACCTCGGTCGGGTAGTGACGAGGAAGGTTAGGGGCCTACTGAGGTTAAATAAAATATAAGGGTTGACAGTGTGAAATAAGCAGTGTAAATAAGTAACACAAGATATAAAGGAGAGCAACAACTATCACAGAGGCAACTAAAACACAGTAGGAGAACACAACTCTGCTCCAAGATAACAACCGGGGATCTCCCAGGATACTGTCCTGTAGTCCCCAAATATAAATATCATATCCAGTGCATCTCCCGGGTGCAGACCCGTAGTCCAACTCATAAATGTGCAAGGGGATCTCCAGAAATGCAATTCCGTAGTCCCAACGTAAACATACAGGGGAGCTCCCGGGATACCGTCCCGTAGTCCCAAAGTAAAAGTGCAGGGGGATCTCCCCGAATACCGTTCCATAGTCTCAAAGTAATCATGCAGGGGAGCTCCCGGGATACCGTCCAGTAGTCCCAAAGTAAATACGCCGCAACAACAAGAATACAATCCAATCAATTTTATATCAAAGTGAAGTAGGTAATCCTAACCTAGCATGGTTCACGTAATACAATTAAGGCAGTTAAGGCAAATAGAGCAATTTAGTCAAGTAGACATGCTTCTCTAGGCTGCAGCAGGTTTAGTTTCCAAGCAGTGTAAGTAAGAAAAGGAAGAACACAATTCAAGGCTATTTTTAATGAAAAATCGGATTTCCAACAATTAGCACAAGTACGCGCTCGTCACCTCACGTACGAGGCATTTCAATTACCACAACATCAATCCTAAGGGGAAAGGTCCCCTACACAAGGTTAGACGTGCCACTTACCTCGAACAAGTGCAAGTCAACCCGAAACCACGCCTTTGCCACGAGTATCCGCATCCAAATGGCCCAAATCTATTCAATTCAATTTCATAATATAAATAACACTTCAATAACTGATTTTATAATAAATTCTAAGCTAAGACGCGAAATTAGGTAAATGACCAAAAGGCCCCTCAGGCCCACGTCTCGGAATCATGTAATATTTACATTTTCGGAATCCTCATACTCTCACGAGTTCATACATACCAAGAACACTGAAATCAGAGCCCAAATGACCCCTCAAATTCTCATTTCAAAGGCTCTTAATCCCAAGCCCTAAATCCCACAATTTCCACTAATTTTCCTTAATTTTTCATGCTTTGGATGATAAAAATCACTATAGTAACGAGTTTTGGACCAAAGACCTTACCCCAATGGACTCCTTTGAAAATCCCTCTTGAAAATGCTCCAAAAGCTTCTTCCCGTTTGCAAAGAGGTGAAAAATGACTAAATTTCGCGAAGGCAAGTATTTATGTTCTGCCCAGCGATTTCCGCATTTGCGGGCCCTGGGACCGCACCTGCGGTCCTGCTTCTGCAAACACAACGTCTCATCTGCGACTCTTATTAAAATACCAGCATCCGCATCTGCGGACCTCTAACCGCAGGAGCGGTTCCGATTCTGCGAAAATTTCACCGCATCTGCGGTTCCTGAGGAAAATCCCAATTTCGCTTCTGCGGCCCTATACGCCGCTTCTGCGGCTCCGCATATGTGGTTCCCAGACCGCAGATACGAAAATACCAAAAGAAAAGCCGCTGCACAACTTCAACTCCAAAATTTCCTCCGTTAACCATCCGAATTCATCCCAAGGCACCCGGGACCTCAACCAAAGGCATCAACATATCATAAAACCTTTTTCAAACTTGTACCAATCTTCAAAACACTCCAAACAACATCAAAATAACCAAAACACATCGGATTCAAGCCTAAGTTTCTAAAATCTTCCGAATTTCGCTTTTGATCAAAAACCCAAACAAACCACGTCTGAATGACCTGAAATTTTGCACACACATCCCAAATGACATGACGGAACTGCTGTAACTCTCAGAATTCCATTTCGACCCTCGGATCAACTCATTATCGAACCGGAAACTTCAAAATTCGACCTTTCGGCATTTCAAGCCTAAATTAGCTACAGACCTCCAAAACACAATCCGACCATGCCCTTAAACCCGAAATCACCTAACGGAGCTAACGGAACCATCGAATTTCCATTCCGAGACCGTCTTCACACTGTTCCGACTACGGTCAACTTTCCAACACTTAAGCTATCACTTAAGGGCTAAGTGTCCCAAAACTCTCCGAAACTCAACACCGAACATCCCGACAAATCGAAATAGCAGAAATAAACTTGGGGGAAGCAGTTAATAGGGGATCGGGGCGTTAATTCTTAGGACGACCGGCCGGGTCGTCACATCCTCCTACACTCAAACATTTGTTCGTCCTCGAACGAGCATAGAGACATGCCTGAAGTGAAGCTGCTCATGACCCAAACTAGTGAGCGACGCGCTAGAGCTCAAAACGACCGGTCAGGTCATTACAAAAACGGGGTAGGGTTGCAGCGGGTTCATAAAATTAGTCATAAAATGTGTGAGAATCAGAAGTTTGAACACAAAGAATCATCAAACAAAGTTTAAAAAGATATTCCAAAAACCCTAATTTTAGAAAAAGATGAAAAACACTTAAAATCATACGATTCTTGTACAGAATCTCAAGGCTATTCTAAAACACAGAATAAACAAACTCAAATCGTTTTGTATCTGTACAGATCTAGGAGGTTTGGAAAAGAAATTAGGGTTTTGAAGAGAACCATACAGAGATGACGAAACATACTGGAAAACCCTTAGATCGTAGCAAATATAGAATGATTTTACTCGAAATCACACTGGAATGGCCAGGAACAGGCTAGAGATGAACCCTAGATGCAAGTCGTCATAGACCTGGTCCCTTCAAGGCCTTAGAGATGGCAAGAATGACATGAGAGAAACTATTGGAGGCCTGAGAGATGGTGAGAGGTCATCGGAGATGGCCATAGATTGGGGGGGGGGCATTTGGAGATTAGGGTTCAGGGTGAGAGTGTTTGAGAGCAGAGAGGATTTTAGGGCGGCGGGGTGGGTTGTAAAATGAATTAGGTGTGT
>NW_017683294.1:6421-8672 GCF_001879085.1 Nicotiana attenuata
ATTGTGTAAGAATCATAGTTTTTAATTGAAATTGCTTTCTCTTGCATTGTTTGATGTATTCAAGTCGTTTTTGGCTAGATTGAGCCGAGCGTTGATGAATTGGTAAAGGAAAAGCTAAATTGAGTATTGAATTGGTCGGATTGAGGTAAGTATCTTGCCTAACCTTGTGTGGGGGACTCCACCTTAGGATTTGAGTCTTCTTGCTAATTGTAATCCGTGCACGCGAGGTGACGAGTGTGTGCTTGGTCTTATTTGTGGAAAATTTGCCTTTAGAGTTCTTAGGTGCTTATGTTCATTAAATGAGAAAGTTTTCAATATGATTGGGTTTCTTAATTGCTTGTTTTACCTCTATATGCCCATACGACGTTGTTAGCTTTCCTCTAACTCTTACTTGTTACTTGGCCCTTATTTGCCTTAATGAAAGAGATTGTCCTCCTTATTGTTTTGTTGTTTCTTAATTGTAAATTTCACTATGACCCTGTGCCTCTATGCTACGTGTTCAAATTGTTGTAGTTGATATGCTGAGGAGGAATAAGGGAGAATTGATGTTGTCTGGTGGGATCGGGTTGCACGCCACAACAAGGAGTAATAAGGGTGGATAGGTGGGATCGGGTTGCACGCCGCAACAGGAGGAATAAGGGTGATTTATATTGAGGAGTAATAAGGGTGGACTGGTGGAATCAGGTTGTACGCCGCAACAAGGAGTAATAAGGGTGAATGATCATGTTGTTACTGATATGGTGATATATATACTATTTACTCTTATTCTACTTGTTATGGAGGAATAAGGGTGGATTGGGGGGATCGGGTTGCACACCGCAACAAATATATATATTTACTTTTATTGTGATTGTTATGGAGGAATAAGGGAGGATTGGTGGGATCGGGATGCGCGCCGCATCAATATATATATGCTTATGTATTCCTCTTTGACTGTACAAGTTATTCGGCGGTTTTGCATTCATTTAGGATTTGGTTATAGCTGAATACTGGGAAGTCTCTAGTTCATTTGTTTAAGACTTTGACAATGTGCATTCCGGATTTCACTGAGTTGTGAGGATCGGGTTATTGGCATTGAGTTGTTGACTTGCCATTGTTCCTCGAGTTCCTTCCCTGAAACTATTATTCTGGTGAATTAATTTTTAAAGTAAATCTACTAAGTTGAATCATTTCCTCCTGTCCTGTTAAGTTATTAGTAATATTGTAATTTTTAAAATAAAGGAACTAGTTACGCTGCTATATATGACTTTTAAATTTGAACTCGCTATATATATATACACACACACACACACACACACACACACACACACACACCTTTCAATAACTCAAATTCCTACAAATGTTATATTTTATTTCAATTAGTTTCTCAATTAAATTTTCTTAACCCAATGATATTGAATCTTTATTAAAAAGGAATTCCTACTAAGTTTTTATTTATTAAATCCTATATTAAATATAATAGTTCATTTGATGTTGTATTTTATTTGAAAAGGGTATTTTCTTTATTCAAATAATTTTTAAAAATAACTTCATCTTTTCTTGCTGATTTCCTAATTGGTTTGGAAACTCTAATCCACTTTATGTTATATAAACGAGGCTCCTTGAACATCTTAATTGTATTAGTTATGTATCCTATGTACTGAGTAGCATGAGGAAGATGTCGTGCAAAGTGAGATAGAGATATGTGGGCGCTAGGTGTGAAACTTGACATTTTGACATGGGATACCGAGGATTGAGATGGTCGGATTGTGTATAGAAATGATGTGATTGATTGAGTTGGAATCGCCTTATTTGTTTGAACATACTCTTACTTATATGTGTCCNCCTAATTCCGAGAGTGGACGATTTTGTAGAGAAGATTTTCTATACCAAATCATTGAGTAAGTGTCTCTAATCAATTTCCAACTATATTTTGTGATTATATCTTAGATTTAACTATCAAATTACATGAGAATCTAAAGGAAAAATTTAGGGGTAAAAGTTAATAAAATACTTTCTAAAAATAGTAAAATAGACGAGTTTGAGGGACCAAATTGTGTCGGAATTAGATAATTTTCATATGGGTGAACTAGTATCGGAATGGGTATTCGCTTTTTGTAAATTTTGTCTGGTTCCGAGGTGTGGGCCCGGGGAGTTGACTTTTTGCAAATTGTGTAAGAATCATAGTTTTGTTAATTGAAATTGCTTTCTCTTGCATTGTTTGATGTATTCAAGTCGTTTTTGGCTAGATTGAGCCGAGCGTTGATGAATT
>NW_017683295.1:0-725 GCF_001879085.1 Nicotiana attenuata
TCAAACTTGGGGATGGAGACCCTATGTAGGCAAAAGGCGACTAGGGAGTGGAGACCCTATGTCTAAGATCTCAACTAGGGTGTGGAGACCCTATGTTGGCAAAAGGCGAGTAGGGAGTGGAGACCCTATGTCTAAAATGTCAACTAGGGAGTGGAGACCCTATGTTGGAAGAAGGCGACTAGGGAGTGGAGACCCCATGTCTAAAATCTCAACTAGGGAGTGGAGACCCTATGTTGGCAAAAGGCGACTAGGGAGTGGAGACCCTATGTCTAAAATTATCTCAACTAGGGATTGGAGATCCTATGTTGGCAAAAGGCGACTAGGGAGTGGAGACCCTATGACTAAAATTATATCAACTAGGGATTGGAGACCCTATGTTGGCAAAAGGCGACTAGGGAGTGGAGACCCTATGTCTAAAATGATCTCAACTAGGGATTGGAGACCCTATATTGTAAAAATGCGACTAGGGAGTGGAGACCCTATGTCTAAAATCTCAACTAGGGAGTGGAGACCCTATGTCTATGATCTCAACTAGGGTGTGGAGACCCTATGTTTGCAAAAGCCGAGTAGGGAGTGGAGACCCTATGTCTAAAATCTAACTAGGGAGTGGAGACCCTATGTTGGAAGAAGGCGACTAGGGAGTGGAGACCCTATGTCTAAAATCTCAATAAGGGAGTGGAGACCCTATGCTTGCAAAACGTGACTAGGGAGTGGAGACCCTATGT
>NW_017683295.1:5470-8670 GCF_001879085.1 Nicotiana attenuata
GAGACTCTATGTTGGCAAAAGGCGACTAGGGAGTGGAGACCCTATGTCTAAAATCACAACTAGGAAGTTGAGACCCTATGTTGGCAAAAGGCGACTAGGGAGTGGAGACCCTATGTCTAAAATCTCAACTAGGAAGTGGAGACCCGATGTCTATAATCTCAACTTGGGAGTGGAGACCCTATGTAGGCAAAAGGCGACTAGGGAGTGGAGACCCTATGTCTAAAATGATCTCAACTAGGGATTGGAGACCCTATATTGTAAAAATGGACTAGGGATTGGAGACCCTATGTCTAAAATCTCAACTAGGGAGTGGAGACCCTATGTTGGCAAAAGGCGACTAGGGAGTGGAGACCCTATGTCTAAAAATAATTTCAACTAGGGAGGGGAGACCCTATGTTGGCAAAAGGCGACTAGGGAGTGGAGACCCTATGTCTAAAATCTCAACTAGGGAGTGGAGACCCTATGTTGGCAAAAGGCGACTAGGGAGTGGAGACCCTATGTCTAAAATCTCAACTAGGGAGTGGAGACCCTATGTTGGCAAAAGGCGACTAGGGAGTGGAGACCCTATGTCTAAAATCTCAACTAGGGAGTGGAGACCCTATGTTGGCAAAAGGCGACTAGGGAGTGGAGACCCTATGTCTAAAATCTCAACTAGGGAGTGGAGACCCTATGTTGGCAAAAGGCGACTAGGGAGTGGAGACCCTATGTCTAAAATCTCAACTAGGGAGTGGAGACCCTATGTTGGCAAAAGGCGACTAGGGAGTGGAGACCCTATGTCTAAAATCTCAACTAGGGAGTGGAGACCCTATGTTGGCAAAAGGCGACTAGGGAGTGGAGACCCTATGTCTAAAATCTCAACTAGGGAGTGGAGACCCTATGTTGGCAAAAGGCGACTAGGGAGTGGAGACCCTATGTCTAAAATCTCAACTAGGGAGTGGAGACCCTATGTTGGCAAAAGGCGACTAGGGAGTGGAGACCCTATGTCTAAAATCTCAACTAGGGAGTGGAGACCCTATGTTGGCAAAAGGCGACTAGGGAGTGGAGACCCTATGTCTAAAATCTCAACTAGGGAGTGGAGACCCTATGTTGGCAAAAGGCGACTAGGGAGTGGAGACCCTATGTCTAAAATCTCAACTAGGGAGTGGAGACCCTATGTTGGCAAAAGGCGACTAGGGAGTGGAGACCCTATGTCTAAAATCTCAACTAGGGAGTGGAGACCCTATGTTGGCAAAAGGCGACTAGGGAGTGGAGACCCTATGTCTAAAATCTCAACTAGGGAGTGGAGACCCTATGTTGGCAAAAGGCGACTAGGGAGTGGAGACCCTATGTCTAAAATCTCAACTAGGGAGTGGAGACCCTATGTTGGCAAAAGGCGACTAGGGAGTGGAGACCCTATGTCTAAAATCTCAACTAGGGAGTGGAGACCCTATGTTGGCAAAAGGCGACTAGGGAGTGGAGACCCTATGTCTAAAATCTCAACTAGGGAGTGGAGACCCTATGTTGGCAAAAGGCGACTAGGGAGTGGAGACCCTATGTCTAAAATCTCAACTAGGGAGTGGAGACCCTATGTTGGCAAAAGGCGACTAGGGAGTGGAGACCCTATGTCTAAAATCTCAACTAGGGAGTGGAGACCCTATGTTGGCAAAAGGCGACTAGGGAGTGGAGACCCTATGTCTAAAATCTCAACTAGGGAGTGGAGACCCTATGTTGGCAAAAGGCGACTAGGGAGTGGAGACCCTATGTCTAAAATCTCAACTAGGGAGTGGAGACCCTATGTTGGCAAAAGGCGACTAGGGAGTGGAGACCCTATGTCTAAAATCTCAACTAGGGAGTGGAGACCCTATGTTGGCAAAAGGCGACTAGGGAGTGGAGACCCTATGTCTAAAATCTCAACTAGGGAGTGGAGACCCTATGTTGGCAAAAGGCGACTAGGGAGTGGAGACCCTATGTCTAAAATCTCAACTAGGGAGTGGAGACCCTATGTTGGCAAAAGGCGACTAGGGAGTGGAGACCCTATGTCTAAAATCTCAACTAGGGAGTGGAGACCCTATGTTGGCAAAAGGCGACTAGGGAGTGGAGACCCTATGTCTAAAATCTCAACTAGGGAGTGGAGACCCTATGTTGGCAAAAGGCGACTAGGGAGTGGAGACCCTATGTCTAAAATCTCAACTAGGGAGTGGAGACCCTATGTTGGCAAAAGGCGACTAGGGAGTGGAGACCCTATGTCTAAAATCTCAACTAGGGAGTGGAGACCCTATGTTGGCAAAAGGCGACTAGGGAGTGGAGACCCTATGTCTAAAATCTCAACTAGGGAGTGGAGACCCTATGTTGGCAAAAGGCGACTAGGGAGTGGAGACCCTATGTCTAAAATCTCAACTAGGGAGTGGAGACCCTATGTTGGCAAAAGGCGACTAGGGAGTGGAGACCCTATGTCTAAAATCTCAACTAGGGAGTGGAGACCCTATGTTGGCAAAAGGCGACTAGGGAGTGGAGACCCTATGTCTAAAATCTCAACTAGGGAGTGGAGACCCTATGTTGGCAAAAGGCGACTAGGGAGTGGAGACCCTATGTCTAAAATCTCAACTAGGGAGTGGAGACCCTATGTTGGCAAAAGGCGACTAGGGAGTGGAGACCCTATGTCTAAAATCTCAACTAGGGAGTGGAGACCCTATGTTGGCAAAAGGCGACTAGGGAGTGGAGACCCTATGTCTAAAATCTCAACTAGGGAGTGGAGACCCTATGTTGGCAAAAGGCGACTAGGGAGTGGAGACCCTATGTCTAAAATCTCAACTAGGGAGTGGAGACCCTATGTTGGCAAAAGGCGACTAGGGAGTGGAGACCCTATGTCTAAAATCTCGAACTAGGGGGTGGAGACCCTATGTTGGCAAAAGGCGACTAGGGAGTGGAGTCCCTATGTCGAAAATATCAACTAGGGATTGGAGACCCTATGTTGGCAAAAGGCGACTAGGGAGTGGAGACCCTATGTCTAAAATCTCAACTAGGGAGTGGAGACCCTATGTTGGCAAAAGGCGACTAGGGAGTGGAGACCCTATGTCTAAAATCTTAACTAGGGATTGGAGACCCTATGTCTAAAAATAATTTCAACTAGGGAGTGGAGACTCTATGTTGGCAAAAGGCGACTAGGGAGTGGAGACCCTATGTCTAAAATCACAACTAGGAAGTTGAGACCCTATGTTGGC
>NW_017683296.1:0-8669 GCF_001879085.1 Nicotiana attenuata
AGAACATTACCTCATTCTGAACCAAATAATAGTCTTTGCTCTTTAATATACTTCATACAATCCGATTGCACTGATCCTAGATCCAATAACCTTATCTTACTCTGTACGAACTGCTCAGACAATAAGTCACCCCTGACATGACCAAAAGTCTCACATGATACCACAACGTGCCAATAGGCTACCAACTCGGACGCGATACATAAGGAAAATGAACTCTGGAAGGGACTACTCAGGTCACGCAACTAACATGAACTCACCTCCGAAAATGGAAACAAAACACACAGAATGGAATATAAGGGACTGTAATTATCATCACACTGTTGCGGCGTGCAACCCGATCCAAACAACATACCTATGGTGGCGTCCCACCCGATCCACATATAAAATTCACATAAGGAGATACACATCGAGCTAAATTGCTCATTACAACACAATCCCGAATATCGGTCACAAGCACGCTAAGTGCATAATACCATCCCTGAGGAGACATATAGTGCCATAAGCTAACAAACTCAAGCACAACTGAGGTGCGATATATGTTCTGAAACTAAAGAGACATCCTGCTCACATAACACCATTGCTACGCGGAACCTCAACACATAAGAAATTTACCAAGCCGTTTCGTAACTCACACGGCACAATATAGCATTACATGAAATAGCCGACGACGAAATAACATCCAACGTCCGAATACTCCTCCATAAGGAGAGCTACGCTGAAATGAACATATTTGACCTGACATAGAGCCCATATTAATATATAAATCCATTCACAGACCTTAAGCCGATTCTGATCGTACCGAACTAGGCCAATAATCGTTTCTGGGTCCATAATAACCCCCCTTTTTTTCCATAACATACAAGAACAACCATTATAACCGAAGTAATACTCCACAGTCCACAACCCAATAAACTGAGTGCCCTCCAGGAATAAATTCTCAAATTAACGATATCACCACAATATTCATACTTGGTTTCATTCTCCACAATCAAGTGACTACATGCCACACTTATACAATCTTTCCATGAGACACGCTCCCACGACCTTCCGTAACAGATAACAGGTCTGTACATCCATACCACCGATCGCAATAACGCTGAAAAGCGATCAAGAATCCTTAACCAGGATGCGAAGCCTTTTTCACAACCCACCGATCTCAGGCGACGCTGAAGGCAATACCAGCTTACCCTAATCATTCAAACCCCTTTCATGCTCATCCGAGCTCGTGACATCCTTGCCAACACCAGACCGCAACCTTGATCCTCACTCTCATATTCCATACCGCTCACTGCACCTTAACAAGCCAGCATGCGTTAGTACAAGAATTTCATCACTACTCCTGAACCACTAACATGGTAAACACTTCCTCACATGGAAACTTTTTACTTAACTCATTACAAGAGAACCATAGCAACACACGAGTGAATCCTCGCAACCGCAGCAGATGGAATTCTTCAAGAAGTGGCCTAAACCACCATAGCCCTTTCCGGGATCCACCTACACATAGCAGGCCATAATACTAGAATACTTCCAGATGACTTCAATTATAACGACCGACAATCCTCACATGTACCATCACAAATCACTTGCATAACTTAATCACGCTGAAGAAACTGATCACCGCCACCAATATGCCAATTTAATCATGGATAACCAATCCAACCCCTTCCAATTTATCCTTAATTGCCTTAGAACAATAATAACTTCCTTCCACACATAACACACTCAACCCGCACTCATCCCGGGTGGCCTTGTAACATGAGACCATGCTGTCTCAAATCCCATGGACCACCTCATACCTTCCTTGCAACTCACTTCTACGTGAAGCATAATTCCTGAGCCTTCCCAAAGCTCGAATATGAATCGATGATGCCAATTATAGAACACATTCTTCAATTCCTTTGCTCAAATTACTACTGATGCTCTCTTTCCTTAGCCGAAACAACTTACCGATAGGCCGATAACCCGAACTTCACAAGAAGATAATCATACAACCCAATCGTAGACGGTGGGACTCTCCCACTTAGCTTGAAGCCACCACTACGCAAATTTGGAATCCAACAAGATTCTTTCTTCATTGTTGACATGATCTAGCACAACCAACCCGCCAAGCTACTCGAAATCTTTCTGTAAAACCATTTATGAATACTCTGAATCGTTAACCATATTCACAAGTCCGACCTCCTTACCAGATAGCCAGTAGGATTCTTCGCAGAAGCTTCGCCAACCACGTGACTGCTGACCTGCTCACAGGAGATAACCCACCTGAGCCCGTGCTCATTCACTAGCTGCACAAGTTCATTCACTCCTCGTGCACATCAACTAAATATGCGACAATATCTCCCAATTCAAAGTTATGTTGCATCCTCCTTCTTATCAAGCAACTCCTTTCCGTCATATCAAATCTCCTGCCGAATAATAGCCGATATTTCAAATTAAGTCCGTAGACCCAGTCACTGACCATCCTGAATCCCAAATCACTCTAGACCTCTTCTCCGGGTGTGTAGTTATCCTGCCACTGACCCCATACGCTACTCTGCCCCTCTCCCACTTTGGGCAAACTCACTTCTTTAATAAGCTACTTGACCTCCACTTCTTACACCTGGCCTTCTAGAAGTTTAACCACCGTATGACACTTCCCACACGTCCTTCCTCATCCTTTGTTGCTCTGTTGATGCCTTAGATCAAAATCTATTTCGATAGCACTTGAACCAACAGACCGCGACTAACTTTCAAACCTTTCCGAAGATCGTCTTTCTCGAGCCGTCAGCATTAGAAAAACACATTCAATCCTGAACCTCTGACAACCGCTTCTCTAATACTATCTTACAATTTCCTGCCTCAAGGGCGAATTGTAGAAGGTCTTAACACCGGCGAACTTAGTACATTCAACAAGGACAACGACGCTTCATCACAGATGAAAATTTTGCCACATTCGCAAATACCAAGCCTCTCTACTCCATCAACCCATATCTGAACATTCTTAGCCCGATTGCTTTTCCCCCGCCGGGAATAAAATGCCGAACCTCTAAATCATGCATTGAGTAAACCTCCCTTCAAGTCATTCACTGCCCCAACACGTAGGCAAGCATCCTACCGTCACATCAATACTGCGCGAAAATCGTTCATAAGCATCATGGCAACTTGTACCTAGCCTCAGAGCTCTTAGAAGTACGACTACTGAGCTGAAACGGCAGAATATCCTTCCAAAAAGCGACGATAATAGTCAAATCAACCCCGCCGGGAGAAGCATCCCGTACCACCTCTGTAGTACCTTTAAAATTTCTCAATTCTCGATTTATAATAAGCGCTCCACGTTGCATAAGATTGAATAGGAAGGAAATAAAGGCATAGGCCTCAAAGGAATCAAATCGCACGATGGGGAAATCAAGAAGGGAATGCTCCTAACAGCCTTGTAGCCTCCCGAAGATAAGTACAGACGTCTCTGTACCGATCCGCGAGACTCTACTAGACTTGCTCATGACTCGTGAGACCTACGAGAACCTAATGCTCTGATACCATGTTGTCACGACCCAAAATCCACAAAGGGTCGTGATGGCGCCGGACGCCATTGTCAGGCAAGCCAACACTAATTAATTAATAACTTCTTGTTTTAGATATCTCTGTATTTACTTCTTTTATATATTTAAACAATAAAGAATAAGATCAACTGAATAAATAATAATATCTTTAACAATTTCAAATGCTGAATAATCCCATAGACATCCTAGAACCCGGTGTCACAAGTGCATGAGCAATTACTAAGAGAATCGAATAAAGTACAATCACTGTCCGGAATAAAAATTGGACAGGAAGTAAAATACAATACGCTGAAAGAGACTATACTAGATGCGAGTCACCTCGAGGAATGCAGCTCACCTAGTCTCCGCATCGTCCATGCTGCTACGCCTAGTAGGCCACTAGAATCACGTGTGCCTGTGCAACAAAAATGCACAACAAGTGTAGCATGAGTACGAAAACAACGTGTACTCAGTAAGTATCCCGCCTAATCTCGAAGAAGTAGAGACGAGAGGTCGACTTCGAGACTTACTAGTGGTCTAATAGGGATACACAATTAAAATAATAGAATCCAGGATTTTTTTAAAGCATGGTCGTAACTGGACGGAATGAACAAGTAATCAATTCCTTTATTCAAAGGGAAATTTCCAAATTTTGTTTTCATTAATTATACATTTATTCTCAAGTCAGGGAGTGACAATATCAACTTCGATGAATTTCAATGCAAGCAATACAAGTATGCGCAACTCATGTCGAGGTCGTATGGCCCGATCAAACAATATTTAAAATGTGCACTGCCAGAGGGTCGAATGGCGCGAACCATCGATGCATCTATTACCCCGCTCGCGAATCATACATGCGACACGGTCAAATACAAATAAACAATCACCCTGCTCGCGAATCATACATGTGACGCAGGTACACTTAGAAACACATATTGAAACAGTCAATCAAGACTTCATCTAGGAAACAATTGTTCAAGGAGGTGTACATTTCTCTTTTACAAGTCAAGAAAATGAAGTTTAACTCTTTTAGAAAATTATTTGCCACTTCGATGTGATTTAAGCAAATTAAACCATCAATAAAGTTACAATTATTACAATAAGCATGCTTCTGGGTCCTAGACTACCCGGACATAGGTGTAATAGTAGCTACGCATGGACTCTCTCACCTCGTGCGGACGTAGCCCCCATAAATAGCAGCACATATGTTCAATTAATTCACCTATGGGGACAATTCCCTCTCACAAGGTTAGAAAGGAGACTCACCTCGCTCCGAAGATCCATAACCGGCATTTCATGCCCTTCCGAAGACTCGAATCGATGCACAATGCTCCCAAAACTAGCCAATAATTTTGTAATCCCATTAATACGAGATCAACTGCTCATTGTAATCCAATTTATAAAAATTCCTAACCCCGATCGGAAAGTTGACAAAATTGCCCTCGGGCCCACGTGCCTGGATTCTGAAATATTTCAAAGATAAAGTTTACCCACAACCTCACGAACTCAAATATATAATTTACTCTAAATTTCATGACCAAAATCGTGGTAAAAATTCAAATATAAATTTCTAGGTCTTCCACCAAAAACCCACCATTTTTTACTAATTTTCATGCTCAAATCCATATACAATCATGTATTTAACTCAAAACTAACATAAACCACTTACCTTATGCTTGATGGTGAAAATGGCACCTCAAAGTTGCTCTATAAATCGGCTACAATGGAAGAAATGAGGCTGAAATGAACTCATCCCCGATTTAAAAGAACCTCACTGCCTCCGGTTTTTTCGCACCTGCGGTGCATAAACTGCTCCTGCGGCCGCCACTTCTGCGGCGCAAATGCTGCTTCCGCTGTCCCAAGCTTAGGGCCATAAACCCGCTTCTGCGGTCTCCTCAGCGCAGATGTGCGACCGCATCTGCGGTTAAAGTACCGCACCTGCGGTCACTGCTCTTCCTCTCCTAAACCGCATATGCGACCCCTTGGCCGCTTTCGCGGCTCCGCACCTTCGGCCAAAACCTCGCAGGTGCGGTTACACCAGATATCAGCTGCCTCAATTCCGCTTCAAATTCCAAAATTGATCCGTTATCCATCCGGAATCCATCCGAGGCCCCTGGGACCCTAACAAATCATGCCAACCAATCCCAAAACACATTACGAACTCGCTCGAGGCCTCAATTCATGTCAAACAATGCTAAAATCACGAATCACACCCCAAATCAAACTTGATGAACTTGAGAAATTCAAACTTCAACATTCGATGCCGGAACCTATCAAATCACCTCCGATTGACCTCAAATTTTGCACACAAGTCATATTCTACCTTAGAGACCCACTCCAACTTCCGGAATCGGAATTCAACCCCGATATCAAAAAGTCCACTCCCGGTCAAACTTCTCAAAAACCATCGAATTTCTATCTTTAGCCAAATGACTCCAAAATGACCCACGGACCTCCGAATCCACTTCCGATCGCGCTCCCAACACCAGAATCACCATACGAAGCTATTCTCAGACTCGGAATCCCAAATAGACAACGATAACACCGAAATACACTTCAACCCAAACTTATGAAATTCTTCTAAAAATGCTAACTTCCACAATAGGTGCCGAAATGTTCCCGGGTCTACCAAAACTCGATCCGTACATACGCCCAAGTCCAAAGTCATCATACGAACCTGCTGGAACCTTCGAATCCTGATTCCGAGGTCGTTTACTCAAAAATCCAATCTTAGTCAATTCTTTCAACTTAAAGCTTCCGAAATGGGAATTCTCTCTCCAAATCAACTCCGAACTTCCCGGTATTCAATTCCGACCACGCGTACAAGTCATAATACCCGAAATGAAGCTGCTCATGGCCTTAAACTACTGAACGACGCGCTAGAGCTCAAAATGACCGGTCGGGTCGTTACAGGCTATCAGTCTGGTGCACATTCTTGATAGAGTCCCGAGATTCCACGGTGAGCTGCCCTTCTCTTACACCGTTCAGCAGCGTGATAGAGTCTCTCTGTACTTTTGGCTGTCTATTCTAGTTCAGACAGTAGGATAGATTTATTCTTTTGTGTATTCTACTAGATGCCCATATACTTGTGACACCAAGTCTTGGCACACACATTAGTAGACTATTCTTTTGGTTTGTATAATTATTATCTTATATTGCTGATTATCACTTATTTATGATTCAAATGAACAAATTGTCGGAACTGTTTGGGAAAAGTAAAATGAGAATTCACTAATATGTAGAGTTGGCTTGCCTGACAACGGTGTTGGGCGCCATCACGACCTGTAGCTAAATTGGGTCGTGACAGTACTCCATTTGAACCAAAAAAAAAAGAAGATGAAGATAAATGACAGATCGTTAATGATGAATTTTACCTTCCAACTATAGATGTTGGGTGGATTTAGAGGGGCGAACGGGGTTTACTCGAATCCCCTTTATCGGAAAATTACATTGTACATATAAGATAAAATTCGTTTTGTGCTTTTATATATTATATTTTGAATCTCCATGACACAATCAAAACCATTGTGAGGTTGTTGGTTCATAAGTTCTTTTAATTTTTTAACTTTTTCTTTTTTGAACCCCTTAGCAAAAAAATTTACCACATCAAACAACTACGGCTTTCATTCTTTTTCATTCCAAGCGTGCATATCCCTTTTTTTTTAAATTTGCTTAACTTTGTACAAGAATTTCATAGATAAAAGAATTGCCTAACTTTGTATTAGAATTTTGTAAGATAAAAGAAGCACAGGACCTTACCATGATTGACGATTCATGTAACGACCCGACCGGTCGTTTTGAGCCCTAGCGCGTCTCTCAGCAGTCGGAGGCCATGAGCAGCTTCATTTCAGGTATTGTGACTTATACGTGTGGTCGGAATTGAATTTCGGGAAGTCCAGAGTTAATTTAGAAGGAGAATTCTTATTTTGGAAGCTTAAAGTTGAAAGAATGAGCTAGGATTGGAATTTTGAGTAAACGACCTCGGAATCGGGATCTGAAGGTTCCAGCAGGTTCGTATGATGATTTCGGACTCGGGCATATGCCCGGTTCGGGTTTTGGATAACCCGGGAGCGTTTTGGCGCCTATTGTGGAAGTTAGCATTTTAGAAGAAGTTTCATAAGTTCGGTTTGAAGTGAATTTCGGTGTTATCGATGTCTGTTTGGAATTCCGAGACTGGGAGTAGCTCCGTATGGTGATTCTGGAGTTGGGGGCGCGATCGGAAGTGAATTCGGAGGTCCGTAGGTCATTTTGGAGCCATTTGGCTAAAGATAGAAATTTGAAGGTTTTTGAGGAGTTTGACCGGAGGTTGACTTTTTGATATTGGGGTCGGAATCCAATTCCGAAAGTTGGAGTAGGTCCGTAATGTCGAATGNCGGTGCACGCCGCAACAGTGTTGAAATGTATTAGGGCGGGTTGCGCGCCGCAACAGTTATTGATGCAAATGTGTTTAGNGTTGGTATTAGTTTCTGTTCGCCTTAAATTTTAGATTGCACCTAGATTGATTACTTTGGATTTACTGTTAATATTGTTAGCTCCCCACATCATGTTTCCCCTCCCGCAGAAGCGGAAAGTGGGCTGGAGCCCAGAACCGCAGAAGCGGAATTTGTCCGCAAAAGTGGAACCGCGGAAGCGGAGATAGCTGGGGTAGAAAGGTTGATTTAAACCGATATTTGAGTTCTTTTCTCTCATTTCTTCATGGCTTGGGCGATTTTTGGGGAGCTTCAAGAGGGGATTTTTCTCATCAATGTTAAGGTAAGTTATCCCCATCACTTTTGAGTTAAATATATCAATTATGTATGGAATTAAGCATGAAGATTAGTGTAAATTTGGGGTTTTGGTTGAAAACCTAGGAAATTAGAAATCTTGGATTTTGGTCACGATTTTGAGTATGGAATTAAGAGAAAATTATATATTTGAGTTCCTAAGGTCATGGGTAATCTTTATCTTCGAAAAATTTTGGATTTCGCGCACGCGGGCCTGAGGGCATTTTGGTCATTTCACTAAGCGGAGTTGGGAATTTATATAATCTGAATTGTTAATAAGTATTTGGGCATATTCTCATTAGTTTGTCGTTAATTGGCTAGTTTTGGTGCATTGTGCATTGGTTCAAGCCTTCGGAAGAATGTAGAATGCCGGCTATGAGTCTTC
>NW_017683297.1:0-7738 GCF_001879085.1 Nicotiana attenuata
ATTTACAAGCATTACTCACCTCGAACCGGCTAAATCCCTAGCTCGCGACGCCTTTGCCCTTCGAATTGGCCTCCACGCACGTCGAATCTATCCAAAATCAGAACGAATACGTCACAATATGCTAAGGGAACAAAACCCAAGCGAAAATAATCAAAAAATGCCAAAAATCTCGAAATTAGCAAAACCCAAGCCCCGGGCCCACATCTCGAACCTCAGAAATTTTTACACCAATAGGTTCCTTATCTCCCCACGAGTCCATACATACCAAGAACATCAAAATCCGTCCACAGTTGACCCGTCAAATCCCAAATCAAAAGTCCAAAATTCCAAGCCCTAGTTCTTCCATTTTTAGCTTAAGTTTCCACGAATTTCTAGGTGGATTTCACAATAGAATCGAGTTTTAGGTCCGAAATTCTTACCTCCAAACGTTTCTCCTTGAATCCCTCTTTAATCACCTTCAAAAAGCTCCCAAAATGACCAACTATGGAGGAAATGAGCCTCAAAATCGCGGATGAAACGACTTAAAAACATTCTGCCCAGGTCTGACTGCCCTTCTTCGCGAACGCGGTCAAACTCTCGCGTTCGCGAATCACAAACTTACGTTGACCAGATTTTTTCCTCTACGCGAACGCGAACGCAATGCACCTTCCACCTACACCTTCGCGATCGCGAACACCTTCACGCGAACGCGATGAATAAATTACCTTGGACCCATCTGACTCAAATCCTTCTTCGCGACCGCATATACCCGCTCGCGAACGCGAAGAGATCCCTTCACAAGCCTTCGCGAGCACGGCCTTGACTCTCGCGAACGCGTAGCTTACAAAAACTCGGCCCTTCGCGAACGCGAGCTCCCCTTCGCGAACGCGAAAGCCAAAACACTTGCAACTGCTGGAACAAAAATCTGCAACTTTCAAACTCCAAAAATGATCCGAATGACTACCCGAAACTCACCCGAGGCCCCCGGGACCTCAACCAAAGGCACCAACACATCCTAAAACCTTATTCAAACTTGTTCCAATCATCAAAACACCTCAAACAACATCAAATTACTCAAAACACATCGGATTCAAGCCTAAGTTTCTAAAATCTTTCGAAATACGCTTTCGATCAAAAACCCAACCAAACCATGTCCGAATGACCTGAAATTTTACACACACATCCCAAATGACACAACGAAGCTACTGCAACTCTTGGAATTCCATTCCGACCCCCGGATCAGAATCTCACCTACCAACCAGAAATCGCCAAAATATCAACTTCGCCAATTCAAGCCTAATTCTACTCCGGACCTCTAAAACCCATTCTGATCACACTCCTAAGTTACAAATCACCTCCCGACGCTAACTGAACCATTGGAACTCACATCCGAGCCCTCTAACACATAAGTCAACATCCGATTGACTTTTCCAACTTAAGCTTTCTTAAAAGAGACTAAGTGTCTCAAACCTCACCAAAACTAATCCGGATTCAATCCGACCAACCCGATACCTCAAAACACAGATGAACAAAGCAAATAGGAGTAGAAATGGGGGAAATGGAGCAGTAACTCATGAGACGACCGGCCGGGTCGTCATATCCTCCCCAACTTAAATAAACATTCGTCCTCGAACGAGTCAAGAAACATACCTGAAGCCTCAAACAGGTGAGGATATATGCTCCGCATCTCCTGCTCGGTCTCCTAGGTGGCCTCCTCCACGGGCCGACCTCTCCACTGCACCTTTACTGAAGTTATATCCTTTGATCTCAATTTCCGAACCTGGCGCTCCAAAATAGCTGCTGGCTCCATATCGTAAGTCAAATCACCCTCCAACTGAACCGTGCTGAAATCCAGGACATGGGACGGATCTCCAATATACTTCCGAAGCATAGAAACATGGAATACCGGATGCACACTCGACAAGCTGGGTGGCAAAGCAAGCTCATAAGCCACCTCCCTAATCCTCCGAAGTACCTCAAAAGGCCCAATGAACCGCAGACTCAACTTCCCTTTCTTTCCAAATCTCATAACACCCTTCGTGGGCGAAACCTTTAACAGGGCCTTCTCACCAACCATGTAAGACACATCTCGAACCTTCCTGTCAGCATAACTCTTTTGCCTCGATTGCGCTGTACGAAGTCTCTCCTGAATTACCTTCACTTTATCTAAGGCATCCTGAACCAAATCTGTCCCTAAAATCCTAGCATCGCCGGGCTCGAACCAACCAACTGGAGATCTATACCGCCTCCCGTACAAAGCCTCATATGGAGCCATCTGGATACTCGATTGGTAGCTGTTGTTATAAGCAAACTCTGCAAGTGGTAGAAACTGATCCCATGACCCTCCGCAATCAATAACACAAGCGCGTAGCATATCCTCCAATATCTGAATGGAGCGCTCGGACTGCCCGTCCGTCTGAGGGTGAAAAGTTGTGCTCAACTGAACTTGAGTACCCAACTCTCGCTGAACAGACTGCCAAAACTGGGAAGTATACTGAGTGCCTCGATCTGAAATGATGGAAACTGGGACACCATGCAACCGAACAATCTCCCGAATATATATCTCTGCCATCCGCTCAGAAGAATAAGTAGTATAGATAGGAATGAAGTGCGCGGACTCGGTCAGCCTATCCACAATCACCCAAATAGCATCGAACTTCTTCAAAGTCCGAGGAAGTCCAACAACAAAATCCATAGTGATCCTCTCCCACTTCCACTCAGGAATAGCCATCTGCTGAAGCAAGCCACCCGGTCTCTGATGCCCATATTTCACTTGCTGACAATTGAGGCACCGAGCTACAAAACTCACAATATCTTTCTTCATTCTCCGCCACCAGTAATGCTGTCTAAGATCCTGATACATCTTCGCGGCTCCTGGATGAATAGAATACCGCGAGCTATGGGCCTCCTCCAGGATCAACTCCCGAAGCCCATCTACATTGAGCACAATAATCCGGCCCTGCATCCTCAATACTCCATCATCTCCAATAGACACATCCCTGGCATCATCATGCTGAACCCTGTCCCTAAGGACGAGCAAATGTGGATCATCATATTGGCGCTCTCTGATGTGCTCATATAGGGAAGACCGAGAAACCACACAAGCCAATACCCGACTGGGCTCCGAAATATCCAACCTCACGAACCGATTGGCCAAAGCCTGAACATCAACCGTGAGAGGTCATCCCCAACTGGAAGGTATGCCAAACTCCCCATACTCACTGACTTTAGGCTCAAAGCATCGGCCACCACATTGGCCTTTCCCTGATGGTATAATATAGTGATGTCATAATCCTTAGGTAACTCCAACCATCTCCGCTGCCTCAAATTAAGATCCTTTTGCTTGAACAAATGCTGAAGACTGCGATGATCCGTGAATACCTCACAAGATACGCAATACAAATAGTGCCTCCAAATCTTTAACTCGTGAACTATGGTAGCCAACTCCAAATCATGAACGGGGTAGTTCTTCTCATGGGGCTTCAACTGACGAGAAGCATAAGCAATAACACTACCCTCCTACATCAACACACAACCAATCCCTACTCTCGAAGCATCACAATACACGGTATATGAACCTAAAGCTGATGGCAAAACCAATACTGGAGCTGTGGTCAAAGCTGTCTTGAGCTTCTGAAAGCTCTCCTCACACTCGTCCGACCATACAAATAAAACACCCTTCTGAGTCAACTTGGTCAAGGGCGATGCGATAGATGAGAATCCCTGAACAAACCGGCAATAATAGCCTGCCAAACCAAGAAAACTACGAATCTCTGTGGCTGAGGACGGTCTGGGCCAACTCTGCACCGCCTCTATCTTCTTTGGATCAACCTGAATACCCTCACTGGACACCACGTGCCCCAAGAATGCCACTGAACTGAGCCAAAACTCACATTTGGAGAATTTTGCATAAAGATTCTACTCCCTCAATCTCTGCAATACAACCCTCAAATGCTCATCAGATGCATGAACGCTGCTGGGGCGTTGGTCAACCCAAAAGACATAACCAGGAACTCATAGTGGCCATATCTGGTCCTGAAGGCCATCTTAAGAATATCCGAATCCCTGATCTTCAACTGGTGATAACCTGAACAGAGATCAATCTTGGAGAATACCCTCGCTCCCTGAAGCTGGTCGAATAAATCATCAATATGAGGCAAAGGATACTTGTTCTTAACTGTTACTTTGTTTAGTTGCCTATAATCAATGCACATTTTCATAGTGCCATCCTTCTTCTTCACAAACAGAACCGGCGCGCCCCAAGGTGACACACTAGGCCAAATGAACCCCTTATCTAGGAGTTCCTGAAGCTGCTCCTTTAACTCCTTTAACTCTGCTGGTGCCATACGATACGACGAAATAGAAATGGGCTGAGTGCCCGGCACTAGGTCAATACCAAAATCAATATCCCTGTCCGGTGGCATGCCCAACAGGTCAGCAGGAAATACATCAGGGAAGTCCCTCACAACTGGGACAGAATCAATATTGGTAGTCTCAGCTCCAACATCCTCACAAAGGCAAGATATGAAAGACAACCCTTTCCAACCATACGCTAGGCTTTCAAGAAAGAAATCACTCTACTAGGAACATAATCAGTCACACCTCACCACTCAATCCGTGGCACACCCGGAATAGCCAACGTGACTGTCTTGGCATGACAATCTAGAATATCGCGATAAGGAGATAGCCAATCCATGCCCAGAATGACATCAAAATCCACCATACTCAATAATAAAAAATCAACTCGGGTCTCCAGACCCCCAATAGTCACCACACACGACCGGTACACACGGTCTACAACAACAGTCTCCCCCACCGAGGTAGATACATGAACATATAAAGCAAGAGACTCACGAGGAGTACCCAAATAGTGAGCAAAGTATGATGACACATAAGAATAGGTAGAACCGGGATCAAATAGTACAGAGGCATCTCTGTGGCAGACTGAAATAATACCTGTAATGACAGCATCAGAAGCAATGGCATCGGGTCTGCCTGGAAGAGCATAGAAATGGTCCTGACCGCCCCCTGATCAACCTCCCCCTATGGGGCGACCCCTGGCTGACTGATTCCCACCCCTAGCTGGCTGGCCGGGTGGGGGTGGAGCAACTGGCGCTGAAGCTGATGACTGACCCCTCGGCTGGGATGAACTAGCAACACGGCGGGGACACTGCCTCCACATATGGCCCATCTTACCACACTCGTAACAAATCCTAGGTGCTGGAGAAGGGGACTGATGGGAACCCCTCGCACCGGAGTGACCAGCAGATGCACTCGGCGTAGAAGAGCCCTGAACAGATGGAGCACGGGATGAGCTCTGAGCTGGGGAGGCACTAAGTGAAGAATGGCTCTGGTGTGAACTGTGGGAACCATGACCCGATGATGCTCCTCGATAACCTGAGCGATCAGACTGACCCTGACAGAACTGTCGGCCTCTGCCGTGCTGGAACTAGCCCCTCGAAGGACCACCACTGTAGCTACCAGATCCTCGAGGCCTCTTGGCCTCCCTCTCCTCTCGCTCCTAGCGACGGACAGACTCAATCTCCCTTGCAATATCCACAACCTCCTCGAATGTAGCACCAATCACCCTCTCCCTGGTCATAAGGATACGGAGCTGATAAATAAGACCATCGACAAACCTCCTGATCCTCTCTCGATCTGTCGGGACCAACCAGATGGCATGACGAGCCAACTCAGAGAATCTCAACTCATACTGTGACACGGTCATGTCTCCCTGACGCAACCACTCAAATTGTCTACGTAGCTCCTCTCTGTGAGACTGCGGTACATACTTCTCCAGAAACAGAACGGAGAACTGTGCAAACTGATAATATCTGTGCCAAGGCCTCCTGAAGACCCGGAATCACAATAGGCACAGCTAGTGCCTGAGCTGGTGCTGCTGGAGGGTCCACAGCTGGAACCTGGTCCTGAACTGGGGCAGCTGGTGGATCAACAGGTGCTGCCCTCGCTGCTCTGCCTCTGCCACGACCACGACCACATCCACAGCCTCTGGTGGCCTCAGCTGGTGGAACTGGTGGTCGTCCACCTCGTGCGGTAGCTCGTGTCCTCACCATCTGTGAGAGAATAGAATAACAGAAGTTTAGTACTCGGACCAACAAGTTCGCACGATAAGAATTTCAAGAATATGAAGTTTTTCCTAAACGTTCTGCAGCCTCTCGAGGATAAATACAAACGTCTCCGTACCGATCCGCGAGACTCTACTAAACCTGCTCATGACTCGCGAGACCTAAGTAACCTAGGCTCTGATACCAACTTGTCACGACCCTAACCCCGAACCCGGTCGTGATGGCGCCTCTCGTGAAGACAAGGCCAGCCAATAAACAATTTCTCAGTTTTAAAAAGTTAAATAGCATAATAATGATCTAAGAATAATTAAATAACACGAAATAGCGGAAAAACCAGCCCGACACAGCCCAAACCGAGGTGTCACAAGTCATGAGCAACTGTGAATCCTGATACAAGTCTACTAAGCACAGTATCTGATACAACTGTTTGAAGAAACAAAGAAAATAATAAGATAAGGGAGGCACGGGGGCTGCGGACGCCAACAGCTACCTCGTAGTCTCCGAAACACCGCCTGGACTGGAGGAATCAACACTCCGGAGCGGGACCAACAACGCCTGAATCTGCACACACGGTGCAGGGAGTAATGTGAGTACTCCGACCTAGTGAGTAACAAGTATAAATAATGACTGAAGATAAGAAATCACATAAAGCACAAAGTATTCTATAATGAAGCAGTAAAACATCTTTTGAAAACAGTAAAAATCCAGCAAAAACTCCTTTCAACAGGTAAAAACAGGTAAATAATGTAAAGTAACAGACAGAAGTTCTCCCCTCGGGCTCAGTATCAACACATCCGCCCCTCGGGCCATATCTCAGTACAGTGCCAGCCCCTCGGGCTCAATCTCATGTCACAAATGGGTACCCGCGCTCACTGGGGGTGTACAAACTCCTGGAGGGGCCCCTTACGGCCCAAGCACAATCACAAGCCATCTCGTGGCATCAAATCTAGGCCCTCGGCCTCATATCAATCAAGCCACCTCGTGGTGCACATATCTCAGGTTCTCGGCCTCCAATCAGTACCAGTATCTCCTCACAATCTAGGCCCTCGTCCTTACTCAGTCAAAAGTCATCACAAGCCCCTCGGGCAATAGTAAAACAGTGTTTCTCAGCCCAAACATCATTTAAAAATATCATTTAAGTCTCAAAACATGAGTAAAAATGGCTGAGTAGTAAAACAGTGGAAATTAGCATGACTGAGTCCAAATGATAAGTTAAAACAGTGAGGAATATCAAATAAAAGCCCCGAAGGGTCCAAATAGTTGGCACGAAGCCCAAATATGGCATTCAGCCCAATAAACAGTGATAACAAATGGTTTTCAGTCAAATACGCGGTGAAATCATCAATCGGGACGGACCAAGTCCAAATCCCTATTAGCGCACGACCCCACGCTCGTCATCGAGCGTGTGCCACACCTCAATATAGTACTATGATGTACAATCCGAGGTTTCAAACCCTCAGAACATCATTTACAAGCATTACTCACCTCGAACCGGCTAAATCCCTAGCTCGCGACGCCTTTGCCCTTCGAATTGGCCTCCACGCGCATCGAATCTATCCAAAATCAGAACGAATACGTCACAATATGCTAAGGGAACAAAACCCAAGCAAAAATAATCAAAAAATGCCAAAAATCTCGAAATTAGCAAAACCCGAGCCCCGGGCCCACATCTC
>NW_017683297.1:8032-8669 GCF_001879085.1 Nicotiana attenuata
AAGTCCAAATTCCAAGCCCTAGTTCTTCCATTTTAGCTTAAGTTTCCATGAATTTCTAGGTGGATTTCACAATAGAATCGAGTTTTAGGTCCGAAATTCTTACCTCCAAACGTTTCTCCTTGAATCCCTCTTTAATCTCCTTCAAAAAGCTCCCAAAATGACCAACTATGGAGGAAATGAGCCTCAAAATCGCGGATGAAACGACTTAAAAACATACTGCCCAGGTCTGACTGCCCTTCTTCGCGAATGCGGTCAAACTCTCACGTTCGCGAATCACAAACTTACGTTGACAAGATTTTTTCCTCTACGCGAACGCGACATGCCAGACGCGAACGCGATGCACCTTCCACCTACACCTTCGCGATCGCGAACACCTTCACGCGAACGCGATGAATAAATTACCTTGGACCCATCTGACTCAAATCCTTCTTCGCGACCGTGTATACCCGCTCGCAAACGCGATGATATCCCTTCACAAGCCTTCGCGAGCGCGGCCTTGACTCTCGCGAATGCGTAGCTTACAAAAACTCGGCCCTTCGCGAACGCTAGCTCCCCTTCGCGAACGCGAAGGCCAAAACACCTGCAACTGCTGGAACAAAAATCTGCAACTTTCAAACTCCAAAAATGATCCGAATGA
>NW_017683298.1:0-8669 GCF_001879085.1 Nicotiana attenuata
CCAACACCGGTGGCTCCTCAATTGATGGCTTGGTTGGCGGAGTTTTGCGATTTTCAAGATCCAAAGATAGTTTCCTAGGCTCATATGAATATGAACCCATTCCATGCAATGCATTCATGCACTCCACTCTACCGGCATCATCATTGGCATCCATGTTAAGAAGCACGGCTTCAAGAGGATCTTCAACATTAATCAAGGCACTTGTGTCATCCACTATCACCACCGTGACAATGTCCACAAATGAACACACCTCCGTACTATTGGGTTGCCTCATTGACTTGCACACATAAAATACCACCTTCTCATCTCCCACACGGAATGTTAACTCCCCTGCTTCCACATCAACCAATGCCTTCCCCGTAGCTAGGAAAGGTCTTCCAAGAATAATAGGCACTTTGAAATCCACTTCGCAATCCAATATGACAAAGTCGGCCGGCAATATGAATTTGTCCACCCGGACAAGCACATCGTCGATTATACCTAAAGGCCTCTTCATCGACCGGTCCGCCATTTGAAGTCTCATGGAGGTTGGCCTAGGTTGCCCAATTCCCAATGTCTTGAAGACTGAGTACGGCATGAAATTAATGCTAGCCCCCAAGTCACATAGGGCCTTAGCAAAGTCGGCACTTCCGATAGTGCAAGGAATAGTGAAAGCTCTAGGGTCCTCTAGTTTTGGGGCCATAGAATGCACAATCGCACTAACTTGGTGCGTCATCTTTATTGTTTCACACTCCATAGAATGCTTCTTGGTGACTAAATCCTTCAAATTTTGCGTACCCAGGCATTTGTTCAAGTGCCTCCACTAATGGAACATTGATAGTGAGGCTCTTCATCATGTCTATGAATTTCTTGAATTGATTTTCGTTCTTTTGCTTTGTTAACCGCTGAGGATATGGTGGAGGTGGTCTAGGAAAGGGTGCCTTTGCCTTGGGCACCGCCGGCTCGGGTATATCAATAATGTGTTCCCTAGACGGGTTCACGGTATCTCGAGTCTCTACCCCGTGCTCATCATCAATATCAATCCGCACATCATTTGTCACTATTGGTTCAACCATATTGTCAACATTCAAAGGTGCATCATCATCATGCAACTCAATTTCATCATTCACAACTTGATTCTCAACCGAGGCATGCACATCACCGCCTCTTCCACTCCTAGTTGTAACCGCCATCACATGATTGTTACCCCCTTTCGGGTTCACTACCGTATCACTTGGTAGCGCAACTTTTGGGCGGGTATTTAAAGCTTGAGAGATTTGTCCTATTTGCACCTCTAGGTTCCGGATAGATATGCTATGCGAAGCCAATTGTGCATCAGAATCTTAGTTCTTTTTCATCATATGCTCGAACATCATTTCTAACTGTCCCATATCACTTCCAGAAGAACTAGGCCCTTGTGACTGAAAGGGGGTGGATTGTTTGGTTGTTGGAACATGGGGGGCCTTTGAAAGCCTTGCCCCCTACCACCATTATTCCACCCTCCTTGATTGCTATTGTTGTTGTTCCAATTGTTGTTGTTCCCATTCCAATTGCCTTGGTTATTACCTTGATTACCCCAATTGTTGTTTTGATTGTTATTGTTCCAATTGTTGCCACCCTGTTGTTGATTATTGTTATTCCAATTACCGCCTCCTTGTTGATTGCCCCAATTGCCTTGGGGGCCCCATTGTTGATTTCCTTGATTTCCTTTATTTCCTTGGTAGTTATTGACATATTGGCACTCCTCACTTTGATCATCAAAACACTCGTTCGAATAACCACCACCATCATTGTTGTTGTCAAACTGCTCGCCGTTACCTTGAGGTTGTTGTTTCCCTCTTTGCCTCCTTTTTAGCATAGAAACATTCTCCATTGCATTGACTTGGCGCGGGTTTTGTACTTGTTTCAATTGCGCATTCGCCAACTGATTCATTGTTGTTGTAATTTCGGCAATAGCTTGGTCATGATCACTCAACTCCTTGTGCAAATGGATGACCGTGGGGTCACCTTGGGGTACATTCGCTCGGCTTTGCCATGCCAAAGAGGTGTCCGCCATTTCATCAAGTACGTCACATGCCTCTTGCTAAGAAAGTTTCATAAAGTTTCCACCGGCCAATTGGTTCACAATGCATTGATTTGTGGTGCTGATGCCCCTATAGAAAGTCTGTTGGATCATCGCCTCAGTCATGTCGTTGTTAGGGCATTCCTTCACCATTGTTCTATATCGCTCCCAGATCTCATGCAATGGCTCCGTTGGCATTTACTTAAAGGCTAGAATCTCGTCTCGAAGAGCCGCCATATGACTTGGAGAAAAGAACTTGGCAATAAATTTGTCCGCCAATTCATCTCATGTGGTGATAGAATGATTGGGTAACCTTTCTAACCAGTCCAACGCTTTGCCCTGAAGAGAAAACGGGAAAAGCCTAAATCTCAACGCATCCTCTGACACGTTTGTTTGTTTGCTGCCCCAGCAAGTATCTACGAACCCCTTCAAGTGCTTGTATGCATTTTGGTCAGAGGCGCCCGTAAAATATCCCCTTTGCTCGAGCAAGGTCAACATGACATTTGTGATTTGAAAGTTCCCCGCCCGGTTTCGGGGAGGAACGATGGCACTCGCGTACCCTTGATTAGGAAGAACTCTTGGGACCGCTCTTGGCGATGGCGGAGGAGGGTCTGGAATAGGATTGTTGTCATGTACATTAGCATTGGCTTTTCGACCTCTCTGTGGTACTTGAGGTACCGGAAGCTCATCTTGCTCAACATCTTCAACCTCCTCCCCCGCCAAGGCATTGCCAAGAGGGTCATTTCCGTTTAGAGCCATGTGTACCTGATGGATCAACACAAATAAAATTAGTAAAACGAAGGAAAGAGAAGCAAAACGCAAAACTAGCTACACAAATAGTCAACACCGTAAGCTCCCCGGCAACGGCGCCAAAAAGTGATTATCGCGCAGCGGACTCAACCTTAGGAAGAGTGGGCGCTAATACTTTTACCCAATAGTGGTATCGGGGTCAATTTCCACAGGGAGCTAGAAAGGGAGTTGGATATTTGCTTAGCCTAGAAATGCGTGTTTGCTTCTAATTGATCTTCTATCATTTTTTGGGTTTTTATGATTATCAACTACAATTTAGCAACTACTAATTATATCTAAATTATGCTAAGATATTAATTCTAGGTTGTATGCAAGATAGAGAAAGGCACTAGGGTCGTGGCATTTACCTAGGTGGTCAACTAACGGGTAGAGATTCCTAATGCAAGAATGATGATTATGGGGCTTATGCTATAACCGTTGCACGATTGCACTCACTCTCACACCTCTCGGTAGAAAGAGTGACTTTGCTCAATTGACTCTCTCGAGACCAATTGGGTAGGCTAACAAACCAAGCAACTTAGGGTTCAAGTTGGGTAATTACTCTCTCGAGGTTTTACCCGTTAATTGGGACTACCATTCTCATGGGTCCATCCCAATTCCTTGTTGGGTTAATTTTGGAGTCATGGACACTCTTTCTCAAGAAGAGTCAAGACCCACTAAGCTAGACTTAGTGTTTGCAACCACCAAATCCTAGTTAAAACATAAAATTAACCCAAATATCAAACACCCAACATCATTCAAGCATTAAACAATCACACCCATTAATTACCCACACTAGGGTTGAGCCACAACCCTAGCTAATGGGTTTAGCTAGCCATAATAGCAACAGAAATTGAAGAAATAGTAGATAAAATCAACATATTAATTAACTAGAATGTTAATCTACAAGAATCCACGATAAAACAAGATGAAAATGCCCCAAATAGGCTAAAACTTGAGTCTCACGAGTGCTGCTGCTCTATGATATCTAAAACTTGACCTAGAAATAATAAAATATTCTATTTATACTATGCTAGAAAAACCGGACAAAAATACCCCTGCGGGGCTGGCGCGGACCGCGCAGAAATGTAGCATTGTCACGTAGGGGTCTTGGCCTTCGATCATTCACTTCTGAAGCTAGAGACGCGGACCGCACAAAGAGGTAGCACGGCCGCGCAGGCTAATGGGCGCGGACCGCACAATAATGAAGCGCGTAGAAAAGAGCGCTGACCGCGCGTGGAGACTCCTGAAATGGATACTATCTGATTCTCCTAGCATGGCCGCGCAGCAAATCAGTGCGGTCCGCGCTAGGTCCCCCTGTCCCTACTTCAATGATTTTTTTGACACTTGAGCAGGTTTCACTCCGTTTCGAGCCGATTTTTGACTTTCGTCATCTTGTCGCTCAAACCTGCAATCAAGCGCACTTTGTAAGCATTCTGGGTCTATTTTATGACAATTCATACATAAGGCATAGGCAAGTATGGGCATAAAACGTGTTAAAATCATAGTTATCAGTAGTCGATACAGACTCTGACCTTCCCATCCTTCTTTGGTACTGGCACAATGTTGACTAACCATGTCGTGTACTCAACCACCCTAAGAACCTTAGCTTTGATCTGCTTGGTGATTTCTTCCTTGATTTCAGACTCATATCAGGTTTGAGCTTTCTGAGCTTTTGCTTTACCGGTGGACACATTGGATCGGTTGGCAGTTTGTGAGCCACAATGGACGTACTCAGACCAGTCATGTCATCATACGACCAGGCGAATATGTCCTCATACTCCTTTAGAAACTCTGTGTATTCTTTCTTCTCTGATGGCGATAAGTGAATGCTGATTCGTGTTTCCTTGACATTTTTCGCACTCCTAGGTTAACAATTTCGGTTTCGTCCCAATTGGACTTTGGTCTGTTCTCAAAGTTCTCAAATTCTTTGACAATCTTTTCAGGTATGTCATCTTCCTCAGAATCAATGTCTGTTTGTTGCGTTGTCTCATTGCATGTCACAGTCATTAGTTCATCAAGATAAGTAATAGTAATGCTGTATAAGTAAATTAAGGAGGAAAAAGATAGAAATAAGTATTAATTCATAAGAAAAATCAAACATGCTTTTGATAAACTGAATAATATTTTTGAACATTGAAGATCTTATTGCGGAAATTGAAAAAATGCGAAAAGAAAATCATTTAGTAAAAACAATGGATAATGCTTGTTTTAGCCTCGCTACCCCGAAGCTCGTCGGGCTCTGGTGGTCCTGATGGTCCTATTGTTGAGGTATGCCCCTCTGCTCACAGCTTGTATGGAAGGACCTTCCTCCCCCTCCTCCTCGATAATAACACAGCAATCCATATTATTGTCCTCTAGAAACAAGTTTTTCACTGCCGCGAGTGCTTCTTCTTCATCTGTCCCATAGACGATGTCGGCCTGTTGGAAAGTCTGCTCCAGGTGCGGTATTGGCTGCTCTAACGGGTAGTAAGGACCGCGCCATGGTGGCGACCAATTATTGAACTCCTCCTAGGTGTATTCATATCCCAAACCGAAAGTAGTGCCATGTTTCTTGAGTTTTATAGGTTTAGAGATCCCTTGGAGATTCTTTCCGAGTCCTTTGCCAGGTTCGTACCCACTCCAATTCAATATACTCTTGATCTTGTTATCCCACCATTTGTCTTTGTCGATAGAATTGGCCCGCTCGATGTGGTGGTAAGTCTCCCCACCTAGCTTTCTTCTTCCTCCGATCGCCGGAATGGTCTGCGACTGTATATAGGATTGCTGCCGTCACCGTGAATGATCACTTCCTGGTGATTCCATTCGAACTTTACTGCCTGATGCAGCATTGATTCCACGGCCCCAGCAGCATGGATCAAAGGTCGTCCTAGCAGCAAGTTGTAGGACGCTGGTACATCTATTACTTGAAAATCGACCTCAAACCAGCTTGGTCCCATCTGTAGAAACAGACTAATCTCACCGATGGTGGACCTCTGAGAACCATCAAAAGCTTTCACATTGATTGCTCCTTCTTTTATCTCATGCAACCCTTTGCCCAACTTCTTGAGTGTTACCAAAGGACATATGTTAAGGCTGGAACCCCCATCGATCAGGATCTTGGTGATGAAATAGTCTTCGCATTGTACGGTGATTTGTAGTGCTTTGCTGTGACCTAGCCCTTCAGGCGGAAGCTCGTCCTCATAGAAGGTGATTTTGTGGCTCTCTAGCACTTGCCCCACCATATTATCCATTTTCGCGTCAGTGATGTTACTGCGCACGTAGGCTTCACTCAGCACCTTTAACAGAGCATTCTTGTGTGTTTTACAATTCTGCAGCAACGAGAGGATGGATATCTGTGCTGGCGTCTTGTTCAACTGATCGATGACCGAATACTCCTTCGCCTGTATTTTCCTCCAAAGGTCATCTGGACCAGTCTCAATGAGGGGAGGCCATTGGAGGCCTGCTTGCTTGATTTAGCTAGATGCTCGGGGGTATAGACTCTACCAGTTCTTGTTATACCATGAGCTGCTATAGTCTCTTCGGTTCTGACCTTACCCGTTCTTCTCTCCTCGGCTGTATAATCCCAAGGTATGGCATTAGTGTAGAATGACGGCATGGTGGACATCGCCACTGGGATCGGCGTGGCTACCTTCACTTCGAATGGAACATGTTCTTTGCGTGGCAGGACTGCAACCTCAAATGGTGTTGGTGCCTTTGCTGATGGCGCTGCTTCAAACTCAAAAGGTATAGACACATCTACCTCGGTGTCCTCAAACGGTTAGTTCTGGACTATAATCGGATTGAGAGTAACTGCTGGTTTCTTTGGCTCATCGCCTTCTGCGATCAACCCGATGGATCCTTTGGGATCCCAATCATCCTCTACTTCAATCATGTGAATACCCCCACCCTTATGATCCGGTAGAGGGTTGTTGCGGACGTTCGGAGCGGCTTCCTTTGCCATAATGACTTTGTTATCAATCAGAGACTGTATCTTGTCTTTTAAGGAGCGGCATTCATCGATAGTGTGTCCTTTCATACCGGAGTGGTATGCACAGGACTTGTTTGGGTTAACCCACTGAGAAGGATTATCAGGGGTTGTATCAGGGACGGGGGTGACATAACCGGCGGCTTTGAGTCTCTCATATAGCTGGTCAATGGGTTCAGCGATGGCTGTGTATTATTTTGGAGGCCTCCGATCAAAATTAGGTCGGGGCCTAGGGAAATTTTGGCGTGCGTGGGGTGATTGATAATGAGATGGTTGGGCATTGTACGTTTGGTAGACGTGGGCGGGTTGGGAGTATCTAGGTGAGGTAGGCTGATATGTAGGAGGTGGAGATGATTGATAGGTTGGTGGTAGAGCTTGGTAGGAGGGTGCTTGGTAATTTGGGGTCGGCTGATATGTGAGTGAAGGTATTGGGTAAGTTTGGTATTTGAGGGGAGACTTGGTCCTTTGTGCAACCATCACGGCCCCTACGCCCCTCTTCTTAGACACACCACCAGACTGCAAGGCCTTATTTGTAGCTTGCAAGGCCTCAAAGTTTGTAACCATACCGCTCTTAATACCTTCTTTAATTCGTTCCCCCAGTTTGATAATGTTAGAAAACTTATGATTCTCAATCACCATCAATCGCTCATAGTATTGCGGGTCTTGAGCCCGGACAAAGAACTTGTTCATTTGTTCTTCTTCTAAGGCGGGTCTGATCTTAGCAGCTTCAGACCTCCAGCGAGTAGCATACTCGCAAAATGTCTCCATTGGCTTCTTCTTTAGATTCTGGATATAGAACACGTCTGGCGCATTCTCTGTGTTAAACCTGAACCTGTCCATAAAAATAAGATACCATACCTACCCAGCTCGACCACTTCTTGGGATCTTGGCTGATGTACCAAGATAGTGCATCTCCTTTCAAACTCCTCATGGACAGCTTCATGCGGATCCTTTCATCTTTTCCTACCCCGTCCAGCTTGTCGCAGTATGTCCTCAGATGGACCCTTGGATCACCTGCACCATCAAATATCTCAAACTTAAGAGGTTTGTACCCCTCCGGTAGTTCTACATCCGGTTGTATGTAGAGGTCTTCATAGATCAACCCTTCGATCCCTTTACTCCCTTCGACGCCATGAATTCGGCTGGTTAGTTTCTTAAGTTCCTCAGCCAAGTTTCTGATGAGTAGGTCCTTTTCCTCCGTCTCAGGTGTGCAGGATATAGGTTGGGTGGAGAGTGGCATGGTCTCCACGTAGATGGGATTGTTGTGGTGGCCTGGTGTGTGGGCATGGAAATGGTCATTTGCAGAGTTTTGTTGTTCTGGGATGAGTAGTGGAATGTTGTTTGGAGTATGGCAAGTGTTGATTGGTTCTTTGTTGGAGCAGTGGGATGATTCCGTTGTTTTTTAGGAGGTGTGGGATTTTGAACATTGGGGAAGTGGGTGTCTGGGGTGCTGAGGGAGAATGATAGGTTGGCCAGATTCCGAACCTGATCGAGCTCTTCCTGAAACTTCAACAATTACTGCTCAAGTTGTGAAACATTTTCGTTGGGAACCCGAAAACCATGGCCATCAATGGACTCTGCTGTTGTGTTCTCTTTCTGATGTTGTTCAAATCTTCCATTTTGCTTTTGTTCTTGTTCTTAACAGGACTAAAAGGAGGAGTGGGTGGAGGGCCCCTGGATCTCGTGGAATAAGATGATGTTGCCAGAGTGCACGAACTAACCTTTGGGGAGGGGAATAACAAAACAAAAAGTTAACCAAGTTAGTAAGGATCATAAAATATTGCAATATTTAAACACGTAATGCAGGAATGTAAAATGTGTCCTAATTTGGGAACCTCGACAAGTTGATTTGGAGAACTTGGAATGCAAAAT
>NW_017683299.1:0-4243 GCF_001879085.1 Nicotiana attenuata
AATCAATCAAAAACTCACTGTTTCATTAGCTTTGCTTCAGTCTAGTTTCAAATTCTGTTGTGGATGCTTTCATTTTGGGTTTTATACGAGTACTAGCAGCATCAGGGGCTTTGAATTTGTGTTGGTGATTATTGGCCATTTAGTTGTAGCTGAATTCAAGTGTGTTTGAGTAATTGGTATTGGGTTTGGCTTGGGTGGAGTTGATTTCAAAAGTTCTCAGTGGATTGAACTAGTTGCTGGCTGGTCCATTCCTGTTTGTTGCTCGTGTAGACTGCTGCTAACTGATTTGCTTCTTAATTCCTAAAACCAGGTACACATTCAAGTTTCTTCGATGTAATCTCCTGATTGAAAGGGAAACGCATTATCAATGGAATGTGCAGAGCATTTTAGTTCGAGTTTGTCTAATATGTGATGATGTAGTCTGTTAGGTTGAAATTACTTTCAATTTGTCTAGTTAAACTTTGTTACTGATTTTAATTATGAAGGTTGTTCTAATGAACGATAGTAGATTGTTAATGTAGATCCTGGACTGTATTGATTTTGAGCTTGCAAGCTGTGAAGACTAGAAATCAGATTTAGCTTAGTTAGTTAGTTTGTTACTTCTGTGTAGTTATCTCTTTAAATTCAAAAATAATGGAACATAGGAACAGAATCTGCTGAGCACTAGCACGTGAGCACACACATTGAAAATTAGTGCAAAGGTCTTATACCTGTGAAATCTCGACAATGGCAGTAGTTTGTTTAAAATTGGCAATTGTTTGGATGTTGATAATGTGTCATTAGGTAAGTATTCTATTTGGTCTATTAACACTCGTAGACGAGGTAGTTTGGTAAAATTGTATCAAGTGTTTGGTTTTGGTTAATTATTAAATACGATTGGAGCCGTTAAATCAAGCATCCTAACCTTTGTTGGGGTTCGATTGCCCACGCAATATTCCAACTGGGCGGCTGCGTTAGGCCTTACAAGAGGCCCATTTGCTGAAGCTCACATGCACGTTCTGACTTGCATTAGCAGGGATTTGATCCCCCGGCTTCTTAATCGCTTCTGTCCCTGTCAATCAGGTTTATTGGGCCAGTCGTGTGGGCCCAATTCTCAATTCCGTTCAAATTGGTTAGTCAGCATAATTTGGGCCTTCCAAGCTAGGTAGCACATTTAAGCTAAGGGGATTTTCCTCTTGTTTGGAGGTGGACTTGAGTTTGAAGGCCCGGATTCTTTAATTATTAACTAGGCCCTTTAGAGATAACACTATAATAGAAAATCATAGTTTTCTTTTAGGATGGCCTTTAATTAAAACATGAGACGAGCCTCGCCGCATAAAACATAAATTGCGGAGCCCTCATCAATTGCTTTATTAAAAATGTTTCAGAAATTCGGGACATGCCATTTAGCGAATTTTCATGGCTTCCCGCAAAGTTAATAAGACGCTAGTCACTTTAGGCGCGCTTTTTAATAATTTTACCTTCTTAAATACGGGTGTGCATTTCATGCGACCCAAATCCAAATCCCAAAACGTTGAATAGGAGGTGTCGAGGATCCGGGTGCATTTCATGTGACGTGATCCAAGAACACGCTCTTAAACGGCCTTCACTTTCATAAAAATTAATTAAAAGCGGTTAAACAAAAATTCATAAAATGGCACTATAGGATGGTATGTATAAAAATCAGATTTTAGCCATTTATAATAATTTAAGCGACCGTGTTAGAACCACGGGATCCGGAGGTGCCTAACACCTTCCCTCGGGTCAACAGAATTCCTTATTCAGAACTTCTGGTTCGCAGACTCCAATTGGGAAGTCAAAATTCTTCCTCGATTTGGGATTCCAAATTAAACCGGTGACTTGGGACACCAAAATCCAATCTTATCCCAAGTGGCGACTCTAAAATAAATAAATAATCCCATTTCGAATAATGTCACTTAAATGGAAAAACTCCCCTATACATTTATCCTTCGGGGAAGGTGTGTAAAAAGGGAGGTGTGACAGCTTTGGCGACTCTGCTGGGGATACGAACCCAGAATTTTGATTCAGGGCTCAAGAATTCGAGCTTAGTACAATTGTTATATTTGGCTTTATCTGATTTTTCCACATGTTCCATGCTATATGTGCTAAATGTTTACCGCTTTGATATTTGTTGAAATTGTATATATAAACTGTCGCGAATCCCTTCCTCTTTCTGAGTCTTCTACATCATGGAGAAGGGTGCACTTCGTGTA
The DNA here is from genome assembly GCF_001879085.1 of Nicotiana attenuata. Classification (NCBI taxonomy): domain Eukaryota; kingdom Viridiplantae; phylum Streptophyta; class Magnoliopsida; order Solanales; family Solanaceae; genus Nicotiana; species Nicotiana attenuata. Next base: position 2,214 of record NW_017683299.1, read on the forward strand.
GCTTCTCTTCTGTTTAGAGTCTTTTCCCATTTAGAACGAGGTTGGATAAGTTGCAAAGCCGGCGGAGCTTCTGTATCCCCGGTACGCTGCCTCCCCCTCGGCTCGAGTTGTCCGCTCGGGTAAGCCAGGTCTAGACCAATAAACCTAGGGTTAAACCTAGAAGAACAAAACCTCATGCCGGATCCCTAGTAGGACGCTTGTTTGCATCATGTGCATTTGATTTAGGGGACTCAACACAGGGGCTGGGTCCGTCTAGGACAGGTGACCTGAAATGAATTGACCATCCTGATGCATCTTATGTGCTACTTGCGCATTTATTTGCTCGGCTTTGTATGTTGACCGGCTTGTCTAAATGAGTGAATTATGAAAATAAGCAGTGTTAGGACTAAGTGAGGGTGACCATTTGTTGTGAAAAAACAAATGTCCAAATAGTACCGAAATGCTGCCGGATTTTTGAAAAAATAGAAAAGAAAAATATTTGAAAACATAGAAAAGAAAATTGTTGTTTTGATTTTGGCAAATCTGCCCGAACTACGCTGGTTTGATTCTCACCGGATGTGAGATACGTAGGCAACCCTCATCGGGTCCAACTTCCCTTTTTGCAAAAAATAGCCAAAAAAAAATGTCAAAATTTTAATTTTTAGTCACAAATAAGTCAGGTGGCGCCATTCTTGCTTAAAATAAGCCGAATGTCCCCAAAAGGACGCCGGAAGGCCGTTTTTGCAAGAATAGCCACCCTGAGTCATTTAAATGGTTTGCAGGCACAGCCTTAAATGTATTCTGGTTTTCAGATTTTGAACTCACACCCACATTGGAAGAAATTGCCGGATATGCCGGTCTCAACGGGAACTTCCGCGGTAGATACCCTTTGGCCCCACGACCGATAACTCTTCATAGGTTTTTGGACTTGTTGAACATCAGTCGGGATATTCAGGACCCGCATCTGGCGGAAGGGTGTTGTACACTACACTTCCTATATCACCGGTATGGTAACCCCAAAGGTTTTGAGGAACCCAATACAGGATTAACACATGCTGGAAATAAGGACAAGTGGGAAGCCCGACGGGGATTAGCCTTCATGGTGGCCTTTTTGGGAGTGGTAATTTGTCCTAGAAAAGATGGTCACATAGACCTTGGCCTAGTAGGAATGCTAGATGTTGCCATGAAGAAACCTACTAGCACAGTGGTTCCCTTGATTGTAGCAGAAATATACCGAGCTCTGACCAAATGTCGAGAAGGGGAGAAATTCTTTCAAGGTTGCAATTTGCTCTTGCAGTTATGGATACAGGAACATCTCTGTCACCGCACAGGATATATGAACTACGGCTTAACCGGGTTGAGTTGTATTGTAGAGTTCGAGACCCGAGTTACAGGTATTGAGTTCCCGGAGGGTACTGAGGCCTGGTCATCATGTTTAAGATCCCTCACTGCAGATAAAGTAGAATGGGCTTATGGATGGCTTCCTCCTACTGAAGCTGTGTACACATCGGCAGAAGTCCCTTATATTCTTTTGATGGGTATTCGAAGCATTCAGCCCTATGCTCCTTACCGCGTTTTGCGACAATTTGGAAGATTCCAGACGGTGCACAGCGATGAAGACCTGAGTGGGCAAGTCATTGAGTTGGGCCCAAAAGCTGCATTCCCTGAAGGCCGCATCCGAAAGATATGGAATGAGTGCAGGTACCTTGAGCCTAAAACTATAGTACAGGACCGGGCCAGAGGTGAGGTAGATCCCAAATACTTGGTTTGGTTCGGTAAAAGGTTTCAAATCCCCGAGAGACCCGCCAAAAGGCCACATGTGCAACAATTAACAAGCGAGGCTCAGGTGCAGTGGGATTGGTTGGCTAAAGAAAAGGAGTACAGAGCTCGAATTGGAGCATTAGAAAAACAGGTTCAGGAGCTTCGGTTCGAAAACAGCTTGCAAACCACAGCTGATGAAGGTGATAAAAAGCAATTGGCCCAGGAGAATGAAGCTCTCAAGGCCCAAATTCAACAACTGAAATTAGATGCAAGGAATCGAGAAAGAAGTC
>NW_017683299.1:5751-8668 GCF_001879085.1 Nicotiana attenuata
GTCCCTATCAGTCACCCTCCTACCCCTTTTGGACAACCTACCATGACTACCCACTTTGTTGGAACACCTTCTGAGGTCCGTCCCCAGGTATTCCCAACAGGAATGGTTCCTAACATCGTCACTGCTCCACCGTGTTCTGCCACCACACAGCCTTCGCTGCCAAGGCCTGCTTTTGATCCTTCGGCATTCACATTCCAAAACCCCGCCTTCCCATCAGATCCTCCCCAGTATCCCGTATACAATTACTCTCAGCCACACCCATACGAGCTTACGCCAGGGCAGGACAAAAACCCCAAAGACACAGAACAGGATGAAATGGCAAAGAGAATGAGGAGCCTCGAGCAGAGCCTGAAAAACATGCAAGGATTAAGCGGGCAAAAAAGTGTCTCATACACGGATCTATGTATGTTCCCGCATGTTCATTTGCCGTTAGGGTTCAAGACTCCAAAATTTGAGAAGTATGACGGACACGGTGACCTTATTGCTCACTTAAAGAAGTATTGCAATCAGTTACGGGGAGCCGGTGGCAAAGAAGAGCTTTTGATGGCGTATTTTGGAGAAAGCTTGGTAGGTATCGCTTCAGAATGGTACATGGATCAAGATGTATCACGTTGGTATATTTGGGATGATCTGGCCCGAGACTTTGTTAGACAATTTCAGTACAACATTGACATCGCACCAGACAGGAACTCTTTGGCAAATCTAAAGAAGAAACCATCAGAAAACTTCCGTGAGTATGCAATTAAATGGCGTGAACAGGCATCGAGAGTGAAACCTCCAATGGACGAGGTGGAGATGGTTACTGTTTTTCTCCAAGCACAGGAAGCAGATTATTTTCAGAATATGATGTCCGCCATGGGTAAACCTTTCGCCGAGGCAATAAAAATCGGAGAGATGGTAGAAAATGGTTTGAAAACAGGTAGAATTTTGAGTCAAGCAGCCATAAGAGCCACCTCCCAAGCCATTCAAGGTGGGTCTGGAGGAATGGCCAAAAGCAAAAAGAAAGAGGATACAATGATGGTGGCATCGGGAGAAAGAAGATATCGGGCTCCCAGACCGGTATTCTCTGAAAGAACCCCTCAACACTACTACCCGCATACGGGAACGGCCTATGCTCCTGCACCTTATGCAGTCATGAATGCACAACCTTCTGGCCGACCACAACCACAAGCTAACCGAAATCCACCCCCGTTCCAAAGAAATCAACCTCCTTACCAGAATCAGTATAATCCCCGACTACTGCAGAATAACCTTCGTCCCCGAGAACCGCCCAGGAGATAAAATTTCACACCGATCGGTGAGTCTTATTCCAATCTGTTCCCAAAGCTCGTCCAGATGAACCTACTGCAGCCTATTCCCCAAAACAGGCAAAACCCAGAATCCTCATCTTATCAACGAGGGGTCCATTGTGCTTACCATTCAGGAGCCGAAGGGCATAGTACTGATAATTGCTGGACATTGAAGAAGGCTGTGGAAGACCTAATTGAACAAGGGAAGATAGTGCTGAGGGACGAAGAAGCCCCGAATGTGACCAATAACCCGTTGCCTACTCACAACAATGGGCCGGTAATCGGTATGATTTGCGAAGACAGAGAATTTGATCCGGCTTTGAAAGCCATCATTGCCATTGCTGATGTAGAACAAAAGCCCAAGGCATTCCCAAGGCAAGGAAAAGGGGAGAGAAAGGATAAAATTGTCAAAACTGAGATTGAGAAGAAACCGGAAGCGAAAACAGAAATGAACTCCTCTGACAATGGAATTCTCTACGTGCCCCGAGGACGCCAAGAAAAACCATTGGTTGTCACTATTCCAAGGAAAGCTGAGATAAAAGGGGAAACACCAGTGCACAAAGGAGCCTATGTGGTACGGGGGACAATTAAACCGCCTCGGCTGAGTGAGCCAGTGGTTATTGGACGCGTACCACAGAAGCCAATGACAGACCCCTCTACAGTGCCATGGAACTACCAACAAACAGTGGTCACATACAAGGGCAAAGAAATCTCGGGAGAACTTCCAGGGAAGAACTTTTTTGGGAAATATTCGAATATACAGGAAGTGAACAATGCTGCTCAAAAGCGTTTCCCACCCAAGAGGCCAGTGAGTGTTGAAGAGGCAGAAGCTTTCTTCCAGAAAATGAAGATGCTGACTATGAGACAGTGGATCAATTAAGAAAGTACCCTGAACAGGTATCCCTGCTTTCATTAGTGTCGAAGTCCTCCGAACATCAGAAGATCTTGATGAAAACTTTGAATGAGGCATACGTGCCAATTGGAACCTCGGTAGAGCAGCTCGAAAGGATGGCGGAAAGATTTTTTGCTATCAACCAACTCTCCTTTAGTAAGAATGATTTGCCTCCTGAAGGCGCAGCTCATAACAAAGCCTTGCATCTGACTGTCAAATGTAAAGGTTACTATGTCAAGCGAGTCATGGTAGACGGAGGATCAGGGGTTGACATCTGTCCACTCTCCACACTGCGAAGGATGGAAATCGGGACAGAAAAGATTCGTCCAAATAATGTCTGTGTAAGGGCTTTTGATGGTATTAAGAGGGATACCATCGGTGAAATTGACTTGATATTGACCATAGGTCCAGTGGACTTCGAAGTGACTTTCCAAGTATTGGACATGGATACATCTTATAACTTCCTTCTGGGGAGACCTTGGATCCATGCTGCTGGAGCTGTGCCTTCAACCCTCCACCAGATGGTAAAGTTTGAGCATGAAGATCAGGAAATCGTAGTCCATGGAGAAGACGAGCAATCTATCTACCGTGATCCATCTATCCCATGTTTGGAGGCAAGGGAAGGAAGTGAGCATATCGTTTATCAAGCCTTTGAGATTGTGGTAGCAGATCAGCATGAGAGGGAATCCCTTATCCTCAGCCTTTCCTGTCTAACGCTTCAATCATGGTGGCCAGA
>NW_017683300.1:0-2702 GCF_001879085.1 Nicotiana attenuata
AAGTGAAACAGGTTATACAAGACAACAATTAACACTTAGAGAATAAGACAACACAGAGTAAAACCGCTCAATACCAATACCAACAACGAGGATCTCCTAGGAAACCGACCTGTAGTCCTTTTCATCAACTGTCCAAGGAGCTCCCCGGATACCGTCCCGTAGTCCAACTATCAATGTGCAGGGGAATCTACCGGGAATCTAACCCGTAGTCCCAAAGTAAATGTGCAGGGGGATCTACCGCGAATCTAACCCGTAGTCCCAAAATAAATGTGCAGGGGAGATCTACCGGGAATCTAACCCGTAGTCCCAACGTAAACAAACAAGGGGGGGAGCTACCGGAATCCCACATCCGTAGTCCCAATGTAAATACGCAGTCACAACACGAAGAATATTCAGAAATGAAGCTCAAAATACAAGGCAACAGGTAGTTCTAGCCTGACATGCTTCACGTAGTGCAAACAAGACAACTTGAACAAATAGACAATTTAGAACAACTAAGCATGCTTTTCTAGCTAACACAGTCTATAATTGCTAATAAAATAAAGCAGATAAGGAAGAAACTCAGTCTAAATATTTAAAGTAAAACCGGATTTTTCAACAATTAGCTCAAGTACGCGCTCGTCACCTCACGTACAAGGCATTCAATTACCAAATATCATATCCTAAGGGGAAAGGTCCTCCACACAAGGTTAGACAAGCCACTTACCTCAAATCGGCTCCAAAATCAACTCGAAACCACACCTTTGCCACGAGTATCCAACTCCAAATGGCCCAAATCTATTCAATTCAATTACATATCGTAAATAACATCTAGAGCAACTGATTCTAGTATTAAATTTAAAGCTAAGACGCGAATTTAGGTAAAATGATCAAAACGCCCCTCAGGCCAACGTCTCGGAACCGGATAATTTTTACATTTTAAGAACCCTCGCACTCTCACGATTCTAACCATACAAAAATCTACCAAATCGGAGGTCAAACACCCTCTCAAAACTCAATAATTCGGTCTAAGAAGTTTCTTCCAATTTTTCCCAATTTTTGATCCCCAATCCAAATTTAAATGATAAAATTAACTATAGATTGATGGAATATAACTATAAAGGGTTAAAGAAACGTTACCCAATGATCTCCTCTTCAAATCTCTCTCAAAATCGCCCTCTCCCGAGCTCCAATTTGATTTTTCTAACTTTTGAAACAAAACCCTTGAATTTCATATTTCACTCCAATGGTTTCCGCTTCTGCGGTCAAGGGACCTCACCTGCGGTCCCGCTTCTATAGAACATAAGCCGCTTCTGCGGTTTCATTAAAAATCAAAAATTCCGCACCTGCGGTCCTGATCTCGCAGATGTGGATCCGCTTCTGCGGAAATCCCATCGCATCTTTGGAGCCTGATAAGCGTGGCCAACCCCGCTTCTGCGGTCCTCCACGCCGCATCTGCGATACCGCATCTGCGTTTCCCAAGCCGCAGATGCGAAAATACCAGAAGCAGAAATGCTTCAGCTGCTGCAACACTTCTCCGATCTTCCCGTCAACCATCCGAAATCACCCCGAGGCCCCTGGGACCTCAACCCAAAGTTCCAACATCACCTAATATCCCATTCAAACTTGTACCAATCCTTAAAACACCTAAAACAACATCGAAAACTCGAATTAATCACCGATTTAAGCCTAAGAACTTCATTTTCTCTCAAAACACGCTTTCGATCAAAAACCTAACCAAACCACGTTCGAATGACCTGAAATTTTACCCACACATCCCAAATGACATGACTGAGCTCCGGCAACTTCCGGAATTCCATTCTGACCCTCGGATGAAAATCTCACTATCGAACTGGAAACTTCAAAACTCGAACTTTCGGCATTTCAAGCCTAAATTAGCTACGAACCTCCAAAACACGTTCCGAACATGCTCCCAACCCCGAAATCACCTAACGAAGCTAACGGAACCATCGGATTTCCGTTCTGAGGCCGTCTTCACACTGTTCTGACTATGGACCATTTTCCAACACTTAAGCTCTCATTTAGGGACTAAGTGTCCCAGCACTCTTCGTAACTCAAAACCGAATGTCCCGGCAAATCAAATTGGCAGAAATAAACTTGGGGAAAGCAGTTAATAGGGGATCAGGGCATTAATTCTTTAGACGACCGGCCGGGTCGTCACAATTAACTTGAGTTAAATCCGGAAAATTATCTTGCACCTATCCTATCAACCTCTTTCTTCTCCCATTGATATCATTCTTTGCTTAGTCCTTGCTTTGATTGTCATTAGTCAATAGCTATAGCTTCTTAGTTAATTTTAGCATTAATCACATAAATCTCAGTTGTTGATCATCTTGGATTACAATAAAGCTAGAAACTACGATAATATTGTTTAACTCCAATCCCTATGGATACGATATTATACTATACTATATCTGATTAGCGAGCATATATTTAAGTGGTGTTTTGCGCTTGTCAAATTTGGTGACGTTCCCGGGGATTGGCAATCAATAGTGTTTTAAATAGTTTGTAGTGCTAATTCAGGAATTTTTCTTTTTATTTTATTTTTCTCTTTTTAAGTTTGGTGTTCTTTAACTGTAGGGGCTACAGGTTAGATTGGTGCATGGCTCGAGATTCTAGCAAAGAAGTGCTACCATATGAACCAGAGATAGAAAAACAACAGGTGACAGCTGAGGAAGGAAAAAAAATCTCACCGAGACATC
>NW_017683300.1:6667-8665 GCF_001879085.1 Nicotiana attenuata
TGTATCAGTTAGAGATACTATTGAGTGCATGAGGAGAGTATAAAGTGGCTTAGTGGGTATTGAGGAACACGGTCTTGCGGAGTTTGGGGTCACTCCGGATGAGTGTTGATTGAGGTTCGTTGTATGCAGAGAAGGAGAGCTATTAATTACTAAAAGAAAGTCAAGAGAAAACTGAGAAGTTGAGTTTATTTCTTACCTTAAGGCCACGAAAATGATAAACAAGGGATGTATTTACCATTTGGTCCGGGTTACAGACACCGATGCTGAGGCACCTACGCTTGAGTCTGTAGAAGTTGTGAATGAATTTCCGGATGTCTTTCCAGAAGAGCTCCTTGAGATACCACCAGACAGGGAGATTGATTTTGGGATTGATGTAATTCCAGATACGCATCCTATATCTATTCCACCTTACAGAATGGCACCGGCAGAATTGAAAGAGCTAAAGGAACAATCGAAGGATTTGTTAGAGAAGGGTTTCATCCGACCGAGTGTGTCGCCTTGGGGCGCACCAGTTCTCTTTGTAAGAAAGAAAGATAGGACGTTGCGGATGTGTATTGACTACCGGTAGCTCAACAAAGTCACACGAAAAAATAAGTTCCCACTACCAAGGGTAGATGAATTGTTTGATCAGCTACAGGGTGCTAGGTACTTCTCCAAAATTGATTTACGCTCAAGGTATCACCAATTGAAGATCAAGGAGCAGNCAATCTCATTGAATTCGGGATGGTTGATTTTGATGTAATAATGGGGATGGATTGGCTTTATTCATGTTTTGCCTTACTCGATTGCTGAACTAGAACTATGAGGCTTGAATTTCCTAATGAGCCAATGGTTGAGTTGAAGAGGGATAATGTGGTGCCAAAGGGCAGGTTTATTTCTTACCTTAAGGCCACGAAAATGATAAACAAGGGATGTATTTACCATTTGGTCCGGGTTACAGACACCGATGCTGAGGCACCTACGCTTGAGTCTGTAGAAGTTGTGAATGAATTTTCGGATGTCTTTCCAGAAGAGCTCCTTGAGATACCACCAGACAGGGAGATTGATTTTGGGATTGATGTGATTCCAGATACGCATCCTATATCTATTCCACCTTACAGAATGGCACCGGCAGAATTGAAAGAGCTAAAGGAACAATCGAAGGATTTGTTAGAGAAGGGTTTCATCCGACCGAGTGTGTCGCCTTGGGGCGCACCGGTTCTCTTTGTAAGAAAGAAAAATAGGACGCTGCGGATGTGTATTGACTACCGGTAGCTCAACAAAGTCACAAGAAAAAATAAGTTCCCACTACCAAGGGTAGATGAATTGTTTGATCAGCTACAGGGTGCTAGGTACTTCTCCAAAATTGATTTACGCTCAAGGTATGCCCAGGCAGCTTTCATGGATCTCATGAATCGAGTCTTCAAGCCTTTTCTTGACTCTTTTGTGATAATGTTCATTGACGATATTCTGGTATATTCACGAAGTCTGGAATACTACGCCGATCATCTCAGGGCAGTTGTGCAGACTTTTTATCAGCACCAATTGTATGCGATGTTTTGCGAAATGTGAATTTTGTCTTGAATCTGTCACGTTCTTGGGTGATGTCGTCTCTCGAGAAGGAATTATGGTTGTTCCTCAAAATATTTCAGCAGTAAAGAATTAGCCTAGACCTACAACTCCAACAAAGATTCACAATTCTTGGGCTTAGCAAGGTATTACAGGAAGTTTGTGGAGGGGTTCTCTACTCTTGCCTCTCCGTTGACTAAATTGACGCAAAAAGAAGATAAGTTCCAATGGTCCCATTCCTGTGAATGGAGCTTCCAGGAGTTGAAATCAAGATTGACTACGGCGCCGGTGTTGACCCTGCCAGAGGGTACTGATGGGTTTGTGGTATATTGCGATGCTTCAAGGATTGGACTTGGGTGTGTATTAATGCAAAATGGCAAGGTAATAGCTTATTCTTCTAGGCAAAATCCTACACATGACTTAGAACTTGCGGCGGTGGTATTTGCATTA
>NW_017683301.1:0-5900 GCF_001879085.1 Nicotiana attenuata
GAATGAGTGTAAGTGCATAGAAGAAATTCTGAAAAGGGGAAAAGGGGAAGTGGCAAAGACAGGCTAGTGGGCATACCTAGCAATAGGAAGTGCTGGCACACCCCCACCAGCCTGTTAGAACACATTGTTTTGGGAGATAGGATCCCCAAAGGGATCAAGTCCAAACATGGGCAATAACTTGCATATTGCCATGTTCTGAACTACAACTCAAAGCACATAGAGAGAAACAGGGGTGCAAGGATTCACAGCAGAAACAGATGAATGGAAATTAACATGCTAATTGACATTTAAACTTCACATAAACAGTAAATAGACATGGATGTAAAAGCTGTAAGTAAACACATTGGGATGATGCTTAAACCAAAACTAGAACATACCAGTCTTAAGGAAACAAGCAAAAGAAAGCAGTAGTCTTGTAAAGCCAAAGTGCAAACAAGTAGTCAGAATGCTATGAGTTTAGAAGAGAACTGTGAGATTATAAGTGTCTGAAGTGTGTAATGTGTGCTAATCGTGTAATGTGTTGTTCTGAAAGTGCAGAAGGGTCATGCCCTTTTATAGTGTAGAAAACAAGCAGAAATAGGTAAGAAAATAGTTTGAAAATCAATTTCACAAGGTTTCCCTTTAATTAAGGGATTCTGATTTCAAACGGGTAAAAATAATTAAGGAAAGAGATTAATCAAACACCTTTTCAAAGCAGTACAAGAGGGGTAAATACATAGAGGTATATTTAAGGAAAAAGTCTTGATAGTACACAGTTTGTGCAAATAAGGCAAGGGAATCAATTAACAGCTAGTAAATAAAAAATTGAAGATTTTTGTATGAATGAATCAAGTCAGAAAGATGGGAAAGATTTTGACTTAAGGAAAATCAGTAACAATCAATCAAACCTAAAAAAGGATTCTGAATCAATCATAAGTTGGAAAACCTTTTCGGAAGAAAGAATTCATCACACATATAAAAGCATACAGCCACACTTAAGCACGAAGAACTATCATGCTAATTAGTAGAAGAGTCTAGCATGGAAGAATTTAAAAGTTTAGAATCATAAACAAAGAAGTTCAAACTTAGTTCATAGACTCAGAAATAAGTCTGAAAGAGTCCAGGGTTCTCAAACAGAACCCTAGTCTGATCATATGACCAAACTCGGAGGAAACCCCCCCAAATTCTAGGATTTCTGACTCGAGTCAAATACCGAGATGAGGAGGCAACAGGCTCAGAGATTTCTTTTCAGAATCTCATGAGAAGACAAGCAAATACAACAGAAAATTTATATCAAACAGAGTGAAGAAACTAACTCGAAGCATTAATGAGAGAACAACATGGTAGTAGATAAAACATGTTTAAGAAAAACCTTTTAGAAGGGACTTAAACAGGGTTCAGTAGAAGAGAAACAATAACACTTAAGAACACAATAGTGGGAATATGTTTAAAGAAGTCTTTTAGAAGTACTCAAGCAAAGTTCAGTAGAAGGCAAACAAACTTAAGAACTCAGTAGGAAATACATACAGTAGAAGAACACAAAAATACCAGAAAAGTATAGCAACAGAACATATAGGTATCACAGTAGAAAAACAAAGCACAAAAGGACATGTATAGTAGAGAGATAGCATAAGAAAGCAGTAGAAGCACATGCGTGACAAATACACACAAAAAAAGGAAAAGAAAAGTCGGAGAAACACTTTGAACCTTTTAGAAAACCCTAAATCGAAGAGAAGTGATTTTTAAAAGATAATTTTGAAAGAAAAATTGGGGAAATTGTTTTAAAACCCAAGTAGCGCACAGATATGTGACAGATCTAAGAAAAATCGGATAGAACCTCGAATAGTTAGGGTTTCAGAGGAACCCTAGAATGAGAAAGGCTTGGAAAAGGTCCGATCTGAGTCGGATAAGTCAGAACCAGGCTCAAAACACCATAGTGTGCCGGAGCTGGGCCGGAGATGGCCATAGAACCTTGAATCGGCAAAGATCTGAACAAAAACCTTCGAGGTCAGACCTAGAACCTTCGAGTACCAAGTGTTTAAGAGCAGAGGGAGATGAGTTTAAGCCATCCATGGCCTGAGAGGTCATGGATTCCAGTGAGCTTGAGGTAGAAGACAGTAGAAGACGATTAGGGTTTCGAGAACATTTGAGAGAGTTTGAGAGAGGGGGGTATTCAGAGGCGGCTGATAGAAGGGAAATGAGGGGATTAGGGTAGTCTTTAGTATTAAAAAGGCAAGGGTGGATAAGGGCCGTTGATCTCAGAGATCAACGGCCAGGATAAAAAGGGGTCTGGGTCGGGTAGTTTTAAACGGGTTAAGGGCTGGGTTAAATTGGAATTGGGCTGGTCCGTTTGAGGTCCGAAATTGGGTTAATTGCGGAATTAATTTGGGCCATAACTGAAACGAAACGGGTCCATATTTTAAATAGCTAGTTTTTCCCCTTTAATTTATAACAATAGTAAAAATGATTTCGGAAACAAATTAAAGTACTGGATCAGTTAATAATATAAAAATATTAATTTAAAATATTGGAACCAATTTCATAATTATAAAATGCTGTTAATTCTGAAAATAGGCTAAAATTGCAATTATATGCAATTTGGCTTTTAATATACCAAATAAATTTGTAAAAATATATAAAAATTACCCTAGCTACATTTTGGTATAAATATGAGAATAAAATAAGTTATTCACCAAAAATGATAGTTTTGGGAATAATTATTGGTTTTCGTACTGCTAAAATGGGCAACAAATTTATTTAAAAATCCTTTGAAAATTAGGAAAAATACTAAAACACTTGGGCATACTTATATATGCATACATATGCTATTTTGAAAGTATTTTGCATATAAAAAATATACGGGAAAAAATTTGGTATCAACAGCTGCCCCTCTTTACCCGAGAAGGATGAAAGAGTTGTCGGGTAAAGACATGATGGCCAATTTTGACCGAGTGAAGCAGTTTTGAAGATATTGACCGTGCTCTGGTTCCTGAGTTGCCTACATATCCCTGGTCTTACAAGAATCAGGCAATATGTAGTTTAGGATCCGTCGCCGGGATATGCTGATGGAGATCTTTCAAGAACGGACGCGATATTTATGTTGGGATGGATGGTTAAGATTAAATAGGGCTGCGGGAACTGGAGCGGGGTCGCTCCTGCTGAGACGGCCGTTGCTAGCCGGTTTACCTGCAGATAAGCAATACGCGCATATATTGTGCATAAATTTGAACATGATGCAAGTTCCCGTTGGACCATGAATACTGTCTTTGGGCGGTTAGGATGGCATCCTTAGACCATGATGTCCTGGGCTATGAAGCATATAATAAAGGATTCACAGGCTATGAAATGATGCTCTCGGGCTATGCGAATGACGCCTCCGAGCGATGATGCCTTTGAATAATGATATGCAAGAGATAAAAGGGGTCCTCAGGCCATGACATGGCGTTCTCGGGCTATGCGAATGGTGCCTCCGAACAATGATGCCCTTGGACAATTTGGCGATCTTTTAGGCCATGAAATGCAATAGGTGGCGATCTTTCAGCCCATGAAAGCATAAATAAAGTGGCGATATTTCAGCCATGCAAAATATAAGTAAAATGGCGATCTTTCAGCCGATGCAGGATTTGAATGAAGCGGCGATTTTTCAGCCGATGCAAGATGTAAATAAAGGTGACGATATTTCAGCCGATGCAAGACATAAATAAAGGTGGCGATCTTTCAGCCGGTGCAAGACATAAATAAAAATGGCGATATTTCAACCGATGCAAGACATAAATAAAGGTGGCGATCTTTCAGCCATGCAGGATGTAGATGAAGGTGGCGATCTTTCAGCCGATGCAGACAGGGCTTAGTCTCGGAAGGCAGAATGGTAGCCTTATGCAATGCAAGAAATGCAAATGGAGACAGAGCCTAGTCTCGGAAGGCAGGATGGTAGCCTTATGCAATGCAAGAAATGCAGATGGAGACAGAGCTTAGTCTCGGAAGGCAGGATGGTAGCCTTATGCAATGCAAAAAATGCAGATGGAGACAGAGCTTAGTCTCGGAAGGCAGAATGGTAGCCTCATGCAATGCAAGAATGCAGATGAGTAGCTAACTCGAGCAGATGTAGCTTATGCGTAGAGATAAAGGTGAATAGCATAAATTCTTAGCTGATGGCTGATAGCTGATTGTGATATTGTGGATGCCGGGGATATTGTATGCGGATGGCAAATGTGAATAGGTGCGATGGTTCTGAGAGTTGTATTCTGAATAGTATGGGTGTATATTCTATGATTTTGCGACTTGGGTGCCTGCATCCAAAGAAAAATCGTGAGTTTTGTAAGGGGAATGGTTAGTTCGTGTCCCCGCTGCCTTTGCTTGACCTGCTTGGCTCTGTTTTTGGTGATACTTTGCGTATCATTGGGGGTAGCGCTGCTAAATAGAGCAATTTTGGTAACAGACATGCATGAGTTTGTAAAAATATGACATGAGTATGTATTTAAGAAATAGTTTTTAGATGAACCGACGACTGTGACGTGGTTCAGGACATTGCAACCTCTCTTGCTTCAGAATTTTGAGGGTCCTCCTCAAAATTCTGCCCCAATTTACTGTGTTGCTGCTTCTGACGGTTGCTTGCGATGATCGGCTGAAATTACTTCGGAATTTTGAGGGTCCTCCTCAAAATTCTGCTCCAGTTTCCAATTGCGGGAAAATGAAAATTTTATTGAATTGTGACCGAACCCATAAGGCTGCCTACGTATCCCCTCTTAAATGGGAATCAGGTCGGACGTAGTTCAAATTATATAAGGAAATCATAAATGGTTACACATAGTATCGCTTGACTGCATCTGAATTGATTGGTGTTGGCCAAACTTCTCCGTCCATTTCTGCAAGTATAAGGGCTCCTCCTGTCAGAACCCGATGAACCATGTATAAGCCTTTCCAGTTGGGAGAGAACTTCCCTTTGGCTTCATCTTGATGTGGAAAAATCTTCTTCAACACCAGCTGCCCCGGTGTGAACCATCTTGGTTTGACTCTCTTGTTGAAAGCTCTGGACATTCTGTTCTGATAAAGCTGACCATGGAAAACTGCATTCATTCATTTTCCATCTATAAGAGCCAACTGCTCATAACGACCTTTTACCCACTCTGCATCGTCGAGCTCAGCTTCCTGTATGATCCTTAGGGAGGGAATTTCTACCTCGGCGGGAATGACCGCTTCTGTGCCATAAACCAGCATATATGGGTTGCCCAGTTGATGTGCGGACTGTGGTGCGGTACCCCAATAAAGCAAATGATAACTTCTCATGCCACTGCTTATGATTTTCTATCATCTTCCTTAGTATCTTCTTGATATTCTTATTGGCGGCTTCCACGGCTCCATTCATCTGAGGCCTGTAAGCTGTGGAATTCTTGTGTTTGATCTTGAAGGTTTCACACATAGCCTTCATCAAGTCGCTGTTGAGGTTGGAACCATTGTCAGTAATGATTGATTTTGGAATCCCGAATCGACAAACGATACGGTCACGGACGAAGTCTGTAACCATTTTTCCTCAAATATCAATTGAACGTTTCGGATTTCAAATCGAAAAATTTCGGCCGAAACCTAATTTCTTCAAACTTCACCAAATCGATACCATATGGCCTCCTCACTCCCCTCATGAAGAATTCACCGTCATTGATGTTCAAGTCACGCCCAAGACGCTCAAATTTTGAATCAAAGAGGCGGTATGAATGTTCGAGTCAAGCCGTGAGTCCTCTTTTTCGCTTTTTTATGTCCCTTTCTCTTCTTCTGATTAAGACAATAAGTGCCTCTCCTAATTTTCTGATTAGTTTTAAATTTTGCTTCTGTTTAATTTCAGTGATGTATTGTTATTTTTTTAGTTTAGTCTGTATTGTTTGTTTTGTTTAGTATTAAGTTTAAACGTTTAGTTTAGTTAGTTC
>NW_017683301.1:7669-8662 GCF_001879085.1 Nicotiana attenuata
TTTGGACTGGCCCGGTTGAGATCCCGGTAGTCGACACAGACTCTAACCTTCCCGTCCTTCTTCGGTACTGGCACAATGTTGGCTAACCATGTTGGATACTCTACTACTCGGAGAACCTTAGCTTTGACTTGCTTGGTGACCTCTTCCTTGATTTTCAAACTCATATCTAGCTTGAACTTTCTGAGCTTCTGTTTTACTGGCGGACAAGCTGGATCGGTTGGCAATTTGTGGGCCACAATAGATGTACTCAGACCAGTCATGTCGTCGTACGACCAGGCGAATATGTCCTCACTCCCTTAGAAATTCCGTGTATTCTTTCTTTCTGACGGCGATAATAAACGGTGATCCGTGTTCTTTGACGTTTTCTGCATCTCCCAGGTTAACAATCTCAGTCTCGTCCAGGTTAGACTTAGGTCTGTTCTCAAAATTCTCAACTTCTTTAACAATCTCTTCCAGTATATCGTCTTTCTCTGAATCTATGTCCGTTTGTTGCGTTGTCTCGTTGCATGTCATAGTCATTGGTTCATCAAGATAAGTAATAGTAATGCTGTATAAGTAAAGTAATGAGAGAAAATAATAAGAGTAAGATTTATAAGAAAATTGAAATGCTTTGATAAATTCCATAAATGTTTTGAACAGTGGAGCTCTTTCTTGCAAAAAATAAAAATGCGAAAGGAAAGTAAACTAATAAATAGTGCATGATGCTTGTTCAGCCTTGCTAAAGCATATTATGTTAGTTTTCGGGATTACCTTTACGCATTTCAAGCCCAAAACGCTAGTAAAAAGAGAGTAAATAATGGTTAAAATTCCGACTTATCAAGGGTCTCCACTCCCTAGTTTATTTTATTTTAGACATATGGTCTCAACTCCCTAGTCGCTTTTCCACATAGGGTCTTCACTCCCTAGTCGATTTCCAACATAGGGTCTCCACTTCCTAGTTGATGTTTATTTTAGACATAGGGTCTCTACTCCCTAGTCGATTTTCCAACATAG
>NW_017683302.1:0-959 GCF_001879085.1 Nicotiana attenuata
GTCATTTAACTAGAGGTGGAAATAGATACTTTATTACTTTTATAGATGATCATTCTAGATATACACATGTTTACTTAATGAAAACAAAAGATCAAGCATTTGATATGTTTAAGAGTTACAAAGCATTAGTTGAAAATCAATTGGAAAAGAAGATTAAAATCCTACGTAGTGATCGAGGAGGCGAATATCTTTCCAATGAATTTTCTGTATTTTGTGAAGAAAATGGTTTGATTCACCAAGTTAGTGCACCGTATACCCCACAACAAAATAGTCTTGCTAAAAGAAAAAATAGAGCGTTGGTAGATATGGTTAATGCCATGCTTTTACATGCAAAGTTACCAACGAATTTGTGGGGGAAGCTTTGTTAACGGCTTGTTTTGTGCATAATAGAGTTCCTTCAAAGAAATTTAAGGTTTCACCATATGAATTATGGAAAGGAAGAAAGCCTAACCTAAATTTCTTAAGGGTATGGGGCTGTTTAGCCTATTATAGAATTTTAGATCCTAAAAGGACTAAGTTAGGACCTAGAGGAATTAAAAGCATATTTGTAGGATATGCTGAGAACTCAAAGGCATACAGATTATTGGACATTGAGTCTAAGTATATTGTGGAATCTAAAGATGTTGAGTTCTTGGAAACAAAGTTCATTGGTGACTCTAATAATTCACATGAGGACACAGAAATTACTAAATAAGATGGTAATGCAACAAGCATTGGTGATAATGCAGTAACTCAAGAAAATTATGCAGAACCTAGTTCTTCTTCTAACAATAAAAGAAAGGCAATTGAATCTCCTGTAGAACCAAGAAAAAGTCAAAGAGTTAGAAAAGAAAAAAATATAGGTTCTGATTTTATTTCTTCTCAAGCACTAGTCTTTTTGGTAGAAGGAAGTAGAGATGAAGTATTAAATAAAATACCCATTATTTTAAATTTAGAAGAGGATCCTAAAATCTATAGTG
>NW_017683302.1:5357-8662 GCF_001879085.1 Nicotiana attenuata
ATAGAGGCAGAAAAGATTATTTTCTCTAAGAATGGTGTATTTGTAGGACAAGGCTACTCTTGTGAGGGCATGTTCAAATTAAGTATTAATAAAGTTGAAGTTTCTGCTTATATGATTGAGTCATCTATTAATTTATGGCATGCTAGACTTTCACATGTTAATTTTCGATATGTTAAGTTTATATCTAAAAATAAAATAATTCCTGCTGTTGAGAATAATGATAAAAAATTTGAAATTTGCATACAAGCTAAGATGACTAAGAAATCTTTTCCAAAGAATGAAAGAACAAGTAATCTACTTGAACTTGTGCATTCCGATATATGTGAATTGAATGGTCATTTAACTAGAGGTGGAAATAGATACTTTATTACTTTTATAGATGATCATTCTAGATATACACATGTTTACTTAATGAAAACAAAAGATCAAGCATTTGATATGTTTAAGAGTTACAAAGCATTAGTTGAAAATCAATTGGAAAAGAAGATTAAAATCCTACGTAGTGATCGAGGAGGCGAATATCTTTCCAATGAATTTTCTGTATTTTGTGAAGAAAATGGTTTGATTCACCAAGTTAGTGCACCGTATACCCCACAACAAAATGGTCTTGCTGAAAGAAAAAATAGAACGTTGGTAGATATGGTTAATGCCATGCTTTTACATGCAAAGTTACCAACGAATTTGTAGGGGGAAGCTTAGTTAACGACTTGTTTTGTGCATAGTAGAGTTCCTTCAAAGAAATTTAAGGTTTCACCATATGAATTATGGAAAGGAAGAAAGCCTAACCTAAATTTCTTAAGGGTATGGGGCTGTTTAGCCTATTATAGAATTCCAGATCCTAAAAGGACTAAGTTAGGACCTAGAGGAATTAAAAGCATATTTGTAGGATATGCTGAGAACTCAAAGGCATACAGATTATAGGACATTGAGTCTAAGTATATTGTGGAATCTAAAGATATTGAGTTCTTGGAAACAAATTTCATTGTTGACTCTAATAATTCACATGAGGACACAGAAATTACTAAACAAGATGGTAATGCAACAAGCATTGGTGATAATGCAGTAACTCAAGAAAATTATGCAGAACCTAGTTCTTCTTCTAACAATAAAAGAAAGGCAATTGAATCTCCTGTAGAACCAAGAAAAAGTCAAAGAGTTAGAAAAGAAAAAAATATAGGTTCTGATTTTATTTCTTCTCAAGCACTAGTCTTTTTGGTAGAAGGAAGTAGAGATGAAGTATTAAATAAAATACCCATTATTTTAAATTTAGAAGAGGATCCTAAAACCTATAGTGAGGCTATGGCTTCGCGGGATTCTTCTTTCTGGAAAGAAGCTGTAAATGATGAAATGGATTCTCTTTTATCAAATGGTACATGGGTATTGGCAGATTTACCTTCTAATACTAAACCTATTGGGTGTGGCTTTTTTAGAAGAAAATACAATACTGATGGTTCTCTACAAACATTTAAAGCTAGACTAGTAGCCAAGGGATTTAGACAAAAGGCAAGAGTAGATTATTTTGACACATATGCTCCTGTGGCCAGGATTACCTCAATAAGCGTATTATTTGCTTTGGCATCAATATATAATCTAAATGTCCATCAAATGGATGTTAAGACGGCATTCTTAAATGGTGATCTTGATGAAGAAGTTTATATGGAGCAACCCGAAGGGTTTGTGCTTCCTTGAAATGAGAAGAAAGTTTATAAATAAGTTAAGTCCTTGTATGGATTAAAACAAGCTCCAAAACAATGGCATGAAAAATTTGATAGTGTTATATTATCAAATGGTTTTAAACATAACGGAGCAGATAAATGCATTTATTCCAAATTCACAAAGGACTATGGAGTGATAGTATGTCTTTATGTTGATGACATGCTAATCATAGGAACTAACATGCAAGGCATAAATGAAACTAAGAAGTATTTAACTTCTCAATTTAAAATGAAAGATTTGGGAGAAGTTGATACTATCTTAGGTGTTAAAGTTAAAAGACATAGTGGGGTTTTTGCCTTATGTCAGTCTCATTATATTGACAAGGTTCTTTTCAAATTTAATCATTTGGGTATTAAAGAATTTAATACTCCATTTGATGCTTCTAGCAAGATGGTTGAGAACCCCGGAAGATCTGTTAGTGAATTAGACTATACTAGTGCAATTGGTAGTTTAATGTATGCTATGCATTGTACTGGGCTAGATATTACCTTTGCTGTTTGTAAATTGTCAAGGTATACTCACAATCCAAGTGGCGATCACTGGAAAGGTATAGTGAGGGTACTTGGTTATCTGAAAAAGACAAAAACTTTTGCTTGTATTATAACAGATTTCCTTCAGTGTTAGAAGGATATTGTGATGCTAGTTGGATAATTAGTGTTGGTGATAACAAGTCAACGTCTGGGTGGATATTCACTTTAGGTGGAGGAGCAATTTCGTGGGCTTCTATGAAACAAATGTGTATTACTCATTCCACAATGGAATCTGAGTTTATTGCTTTAGCAGCTGCAGGAAGAGAAGCAAAATGGCTAAGAAATATGTTGTTAGATATAAAGTTGTGGCCACAAACAATGCCAGTTGTTCTCTTGCACTGTGATAGTGAAGCAACTATGTCTAAGGCATTTAGCAAAATATACAATAGAAAATCTAGACATATTGCTTTAAGACATGAGTACATAAGACAATTAATTTCGGATGGAATTATTACTGTTGTGTACATCAAGTCTAAAGACAACCTTGCTTACCCATTCACTAAAGGACTCGCGAGGGATATGATAATAAGCACAACAAGTGCTATGGGTCTAAGGTAATTTAAATTTGTCACTAGTAACAGGAACCTTACCTTTCTTATTGTTCAACAATATTAAAGGTTTAAAAGGTAATAACAAGTTATAGTTGTGACGGATAGCAGGTACTGGAAATTAGTACCTAGAAAAGGAGGATGAGTATAAAAAATACTCTTAGTGAAGAAGCAGAGTTCGGTTTAGGAACTAAAGAAGTCCGTGTTAAGGATTTGGTTAAATCTTCACCTATGTAAACGCAAGAAGTGGTGCCGCTTCGATCAAAGTTTGGGAGACAAAACTTGATAAGTGTTTATGAATTCAGGAAGTAGCACAAGGCCATAATCGGGTGCTAAAACTCACGGTGAACAAATTGTGAAGTTGGTACGATTTATGTGTATAAAGATTTTCCGTCTTGTCAAATAGGAATTGTGGTTAAATAGAACTTAATCTAACCATCAATTTCGACAAGGTCTTGAATAGTTTATACGAGTAGTAGGTTTAAATCAAAAGATACCTACTATACGCTTG
>NW_017683303.1:0-4818 GCF_001879085.1 Nicotiana attenuata
CCTATGCTATACTAACAACACATTGAATCAATTTAACATCACTAACTGACTGAGCCAACTTAACAGTCTATAAAATTCATATACGAGTTCAGATAGCAGGAATCATACTGAGTCAAACAGTCCAAGTTTTAACGTATCACATGCACTGAAATTATACCATTACATAGTTCTAAACTAATCACATCCATAACATTCACAATGAGCACAGCCTTGAATCATCACTTCATTTCATTTCAATGGAAGAGTACATCACTTGTGAGGTCAAATGCGTGTACTTAAACTGGATTTCCTAAACAACAACAGCAGATTATGTTCATGCAGGTTAATACAAGCTTCCACATCACTTGAGCCTAAGAATATACCTGGAAATTAGAACAAAAGTGAAGAAGGGGGAAGTCAGCTAAAGCAGTAACGAACAGCAGCCCAAATACAAAGCAGCTAGATCACTTTCAAATCCAAAAATACCACAGCAAACCCAGGAATGACTAGCAGCAAATTAAACACCAAAAGCAGATGAAACCGGATATGATTGGACCAAAATACACTCGAAATCAACCAGAAGTCCCTGAACTTGAACCAAACAAGATCTAGAAGGTACTCAAACCATTTTTAACCCTCTGTTGAACTGAAACTTGATCTACAAATGAAATTCAAACTTGATCTAAGAGAGTCCCAATAGAGCAGTATTTTTTTTATGGATTTTTCTACTGTTTTTGTTTTTGGTTTCTGAATTTTTTTGAATTTCAGACTTCAGATCTGTAAACACTTTTGGGAGGGGGGGATTTTAGGCCTCCAAAACTTGTGAATCAAGGCAAATGAATGCCTATTTATAGGTGAACTTAGGGTCCAATTTCAGATTTTCCTTTTTACCCATTAGTCCCTATTTTAATTCTATTTTTATCCTTTATTTTCTGACTTGTCACACAAGTAACTACCCTAATTTTACTGAAATCTGCACTATAGTCCATCCTAGAAGGTTCTATGCCAATTACAATTCCTATTCTACCCTTACTATACTTCAATTACCAAATCTGATTAAACTACCATTTTCCATGCCTAAACTACCCTTAGCATCCCCTGAAATTACTGACCAAGTTAAACTAGTCCATCAGCTATAACCAAACAATCTATTTCTAGGGCTAATCAAACTAGACAAATCAGCTAATCAAGAGGTTGGAACAATTAAAATCAAATTGCAGTAAACAAGTATGAGTCGACTAACTGAACCTAAAATCAGACCACGTATATGACTACTAGGAACAATGTTGACATGAAGAACAAAACTTAAGCTAGATCCTGAACATGGAATTACTAATGCAATTACTGAATTAAACTAAACTAAACTAATTAATTACCACTAACCACTGATAACAGCAAAAGATCAAATACTGGAAAAAAAAATTAAAATCAAAGTGCCCTAAAGAATTAAAGACTATCCAAACAGATTTAAACAAGAGCACACTGAACAGAATCAAAACAGAATCGAACAGAACTTACTAATTTTGAGCATTCGACTGACTATGGGGGCGAACTCTGACCAGCTAATGTTGTTTGAATCCTCCGGGATTCTTGACACGTAACATCCCTAATCGTGTGTTTTCAAAAGAAAACACATGATTAGGGAAATTACGGTCTAAAATCCCCAAGATTCTAAGTTAGGGTTCTGCCGGACTTTGGGATAAAATTTGTAATGTTCCGGGCAGATTCGAGACAAGTGGCTATGGGGTTGGGTAGAGGAGACTCAGATGAACCTAGGGTGTCAATTTGGGACTATTTGGCATACTTTGGATCTTGGCCGGAAAATATTCAAACTGAGATTCGACCAATTCAAGGCAGATTCGAGAAAAACTAACCGGGGATTTGGATAGGGAGAGGGGAAAGGGACCTAGGGTGTTAATTTGGGGTGGTTTGGAAGGAGTTGGGTCATGGCCGGAAAAGTTTAGATTTGATATTCGACGAGATTGGCTATGATTCGAGGGGAGCCGAGGGCATGGTTGGAAAGAGGGGAGAACAGTGGTTCTAGGGTGTAATTTTGGTGGTCATCGGAGCATCGCCGCCGGCGGCGACGATTTTCGGCCGGCGGCGCTAGGGCGGAAGACGGTGGCGGACGGTGGGGTGTCGGTGGCGTTACAGGGAGTACGAGGAAGATGGATTGTGTTTTTGTTTTTTTGTATAATTTTCGGACAGTTTTATTTAAATTTGAGGATCAATCGTGGCCATCGGATTTGGGGAAACGGACGGTCATGATTAAACGACGTCAAAACGACGTCGTTTTGAGTATGGGGCAATTGGACCGGGCAGGGCGTTTGGGCCAGTGGCTCTTTGGGCTGGGGGATTTTCCTTTGGGCCAGAATAATCAGCCCAGTTCGGGCATAAGACCACCTTCTCTTGTTTTTTAATTTCCTCTTTATTCAATTTATTTTCATTTTGTATTTTCTTTTATTTATTTGTATTTTATTAAAATGCAGAATTAAAATAGAGACCTAATTTATTTCCAAAATGAAGCTAATTAATTCCTATTTAAAGTAAACTCAAGACAAATTCAACAACTAACAATTAAAAATGCAAAAATGGACTATTTTTGTTATTTTCTTTAAATTTTGTTCTAAAAACAACTTAACCACTAAATAATCCTTAAATATGAAATTAGATCCTAAATGCAAATGTCATGCATATTTTTTATATTTTTCATATGAAATAAAATGCACAAATAAAATGCAAACAATTAACAGAAAATTACACAAAATTCACAAAAGTGTAAAATAATGAAAGAAAAATTATTTTGTTTGAATTTTTGGGAATAATTCATACATAGGGCAAAAATCACGTGCTCACAGCTGCCCCTCTTTGCCCGGAAACACGAAGAGATTTCATGCAAAGATAAGTGAGCGGAAACGAGCGATTTTTGCCCGTTCGCATATTCCGTGTGAAGCATTTTTTTTAAAAGAGTTGACTGCGCCTTGCTTCGGAGGTTGCCTACATATCCTGGGCTAAACAGGAATCAGGTCAGTGTAGTTCGGGAGGGTTTGGTAGCTGGGACTACCAGGAGCTGTCAGCGAGCAGTAGCAGCAGCAACAGCAATGAAATCACAGCTCCTGATAGTCCTAGCTACCAAGCCCGGAACATTACAAATTTTATCCCAAAGTCTGGCAGAACCCTAACTTAGAAATCTTGGGGATTTTAGACCGTAATTTCCCTACTCATGTGTTTTCTTTTGAAAACACACGATTAGGGATGTTACGTGTCAAGAATCCCGGAGGATTCAAACAACATTAGCTGGTCAGAGTTCGCCCCCATAGTCAGTCGAATGCTCAAAATTAGTAAGTTCTTTTCGATTCTGTTTTGATTCTGTTCAGTGTGCTCTTGTTTAAATCTGTTTGGATAGTCTTTAATTCTTTAGGGCACTTTGATTTCAATTTTTTTTTCCAGTATTTGATCTTTTGCTGTTATCAGTGGTTAGTGGTAATTAATTAGTTTAGTTTAGTTTAATTCAGTAATTGCATTAGTAATTCCATGTTCAGGATCTAGCTTAAGTTTTGTTCTTCATGTCAACATTGTTCCTAGTAGTCATATACGTGGTCTGATTTTAGGTTCAGTTAGTCGACTCATACTTGTTTACTGCAATTTGATTTTAATTGTTCCAACCTCTTGATTAGCTGATTTGTCTAGTTTGATTAGCCCTAGAAATAGATTGTTTGGTTATAGCAGATGGACTAGTTTAACTTGGTCAGTAATTTCAGGGGATGCTAAGGGTAGTTTAGGCATGGAAAAGGGTAGTTTAATCAGATTTGGTAATTGAAGTATAGTAAGGGTAGAATAGGAATTGTAATTGGCATAGAACCTTCTAGGATGGACTATAGTGCAGATTTCAGTAAAATTAGGGTAGTTACTTGTGTGACAAGTCAGAAAATAAAGGATAAAAATAGAATTAAAATAGGGACTAATGGGTAAAAAGGAAAATCTGAAATTGGACCCTAAGTTCACCTATAAATAGGCATTCATTTACCTTGATTCACAAGTTTTGGAGGCCTAAAATCCCCCCCTCCCAAAAGTGTTTACAGATCTGAAGTCTGAAATTCAAAAAAATTCAGAAACCAAAAACAAAAACAGTAGAAAAATCCATAAAAAAAATACTGCTCTATTGGGACTCTCTTAGATCAAGTTTGAATTTCATTTGTAGATCAAGTTTCAGTTCAACAGAGGGTTAAAAATGGTTTGAGTACCTTCTAGATCTTGTTTGGTTCAAGTTCAGGGACTTCTGGTTGATTTAGAGTGTATTTTGGTCCAATCATATCCGGTTTCATCTGCTTTTGGTGTTTAATTTGCTGCTAGTCATTCCTGGGTTTGCTGTGGTATTTTTGGATTTGAAAGTGATCTAGCTGCTTTGTATTTGGGCTGCTGTTCGTTACTGCTTTAGCTGACTTCCCCCTTCTTCACTTTTGTTCTAATTTCCAGGTATATTCTTAGGCTCAAGTGATGTGGAAGCTTGTATTAACCTGCATGAACATAATCTGCTGTTGTTGTTTAGGAAATCCAGTTTAAGTACACGCATTTGACCTCACAAGTGATGTACTCTTCCATTGAAATGAAATGAAGTGATGATTCAAGGCTGTGCTCATTGTGAATGTTATGGATGTGATTAGTTTAGAACTATGTAATGGTATAATTTCAGTGCATGTGATACGTTAAAACTTGGACTGTTTGACTCAGTATGATTCCTGCTATCTGAACTCGTATATGAATTTTATAGACTGTTAAGTTGGCTCAGTCAGATTAGTGATGTTAAATTGATTCAATGTGTTGTTAGTATAGCATAGG
>NW_017683303.1:5119-8661 GCF_001879085.1 Nicotiana attenuata
TTGTGAATTCCAAACTGTTTATCTGTAAGCAAGTTGTGATTGAAATTAGAATCCAAAGGGCCCAATGAAGCTTCATATTGGATCTGGACTCACTTATGAGCCAAACCTGACGGCCCCTACTCTGACCAGACTTGGGCCTGGAATTTGCTTGTACAGGGCCCATGTTTGGGCAACTTTATTCTTATGAGTACGGCTGAATTTGTTTAGGGCCGGCTTTGAGGCCCAAGACACTGAAAGTACATCAATACTAATTAATTAGGGCCGTTTAGAGACAAGACTTAATAGAAGAATCATAGTTTCTTTAGGTTTGCCTTTTAAATAATAAAGTGAGATGAGCCTCGCCAATAAAAAATGCAAAATCACAGGGCCCTCAATAGAAGCTATATAAAATGCTTAGAACTCGGGCGGACCATTTAGCAAATTTCATGGTCTTCTCCAAATATAATAAACTCGTAGTTGCTTTAGGCACGAATTTTAATAATATTACCTTCCTAAAAGTGGGTGCACATTTATGTGACCCGAATCCAAATCCCAACGAAGTTGAAATGTGTCAAAAGCCACGGGTGCACTGGTGTAACGTGGTTCGAGATACATTTTCACGACGTTGCAATTCTTATTAAAAGACATAAAGTAAAAGCGCTTAAAATAAAAGGCACATAGGTTAGAATATGCTTTAAAATCAGATAAAAGCAAATACAACAGTTGAGCGACCGTGCTAGAACCACGGAACCCGGGAGTGCCTAATACCTTCTCCCGGGTTAACAGAATTCCTTACTCGGAGTTCTGGTTCGCGGATTGTTAACAGAGTCATAATTTCCTCGGATCGGGATTCAACCGGTGACTTGGGACACCATTAATCTCCTAAGTGGCAACTCTGAATATTAATAATAAATCCCGTTCCGACCATCCTTTAATTGGAAAAACTCCTTTACACCCTCACAGGTGTAGAAAAAGGAGGTGTGACAGCTCTGGCGACTCTGCTGGGGACAAGAACCCAGAACTTTGGTTCAGGGTTCAGAATTCGAGCTTAGATATATTGTTGTATTTGGCTTTATCTGATTTTCCTACATGTTTCATGCTAAATGTGCAAAATGTTGCTTTTTACCGCTTTGATATTATCTGGATTGTATATAAACTGTGCCGAAACCCTTCTCTTCTCACCTCCAGGGATGTGCTTACTGGTTGAGACTCCCTATTCTGTTAGCGTCAATACCCTGAAATAAGAAAGAGGCCGGACAAGTTACTAAGCCGGATGGCCTTTTGGTTCCCGGTACGTAGCCCCCTCCTCGACTCGAGTTGTCCGCTCGGGTACACAGTCTAGAACACATACCCAGGTTTTAAACCTAGAAGAACTTGACTTCATGTCGGATCCCTAGTAGGAACGCTTATTTGCATCATGTGCATTTTGACTTAGGGGACTCAACACAGGGGTTGGGTCCGTCTAGGACAGGTGTACCCAGAATAATGGACCATCCTGATGCATCCTACTTGCGCATTCATTTGTTTTGGACTCGCATGGCGACCGGCTTTGAATATCTGAAAAAAAATTTTGAAAAAAAAAACAAAAAGAGAAAAAGAGAAAATAGCAGTGTAGAGAGTTAATTTCCTATATTAGAAAACCCAACGTCCAAGTAGTGCCGAAATGCTGCCGAATTTTTGAGAAAATGAAAAAAAAAGAAGAAAAATGGAAAAGAAAACCAAAAAGAGTTTTATTTTCATATTAGTTTATTTTATTTTGCCACTGAAAAGACAATATAAAAATTAAAAAAAAAAAGAATCTTGCTTTCAGGAATAGTGTATTTGCCAACAAAAACGGAAAAAGAGTCTTGTTTTCAAAAATAGTTAGATTTATTTTGCCCGAACTACGCAGGTTTGATTCTCACTACGTGTGAGATACGTAGGCAACCCTCGTCGGGTCCAACCTCCCCTTTTCAAAAATAGCCAAAAATACCAAATTTTTTTTTTTTTAATTTCTTCATGAATAGGTCGGGTTATGCCATTCTTGTCAAAAATAAGCCAAATGTCCCCAAAAGGGCGCTGGAAGGTTGTTTTTGCAAGAACAGCCACCCTGAGTCATCTTCTAAACGGTTAGCAGGCACAGCCTTAAAATCTTCCTTATGAAGTGCTGAAAGGCCGTATCCGCAATGCCGGCTGTTTGTTTAAATTGGAAATTTGAACAGGGATTGTGCCATTTTCCTCTTTTAGGTCAAAATAAGTGATTAAAATCACCTTAATAAATGTGCAGGATGAGCACGACTCAAAATGAATTATGTTCAATCGTGCATAAAATCCCTTTGGAGTTACGTCTGTGGTGGAACGATTTAGGCGGAGAAGGGCAAGATGCAGTCAAGAAACATTTGAAAGGGCTTACCGGTTTGCTCGATATTGTGCCTCGGGGAGATGTTATTAGAGCACTGGTTACATGTTGGGACCCAGCACATAATGTGTTCCATTTTTCGGACTTTGAGCTTACCCCGACATTAGAGGAAATAGCTGGCTACATTGGAAAGGATGAGGTTCCGTTGAGGCACAAATACTTGGTTGCCCCCAGAGTGGTAGCCGTGCACAGATTTCTAGACTCTTTGAAGATAGTCAGAGCCGTCCATAACACAGATTTGGCAAATGGCTTTTGTACTCTAAGTTTCATATATCAGCGATACGGCCATATTGGGGGGTTCAACAACCCAGAAAGTAAGATATGTAGCAAAGGAAACCGCCAAAAGTGGGAAGAGCATCGACGTTTCGCCTTTATGGTAGCTTTCCTGGGGCTTCTGGTATTTCCAAGGAAGGATGGGAACATTGACATAAAAATAGCTGGGGTCGTCAGCACATTAATTACTCAAGCCAAAAGTACACTGGCACCTATGATATTGGCTGACATCTTCCGTGCTCTTACAGCTTGCAAGGCCGGGGAAGCTTTCTTCGAAGGGTGCAATCTATTGTTACAAATGTGGATGATCGAGCACCTGTGTCATCGCCCTCAGTTTTTGAGCTATGGGTCTCCAGACAAAACATGCATAGAAGAGTTTTACACGAGGATTAAAGGGGTTGAATTGCCAGAAGGGGTCACAGGTTGGACAACATATTTTTGGTCCCTCATTGCTAGCCAAATAGAGTGGACACTGGGATGGTTACCCGTTGATGAAATCGTATACATGCCGGCAGCCCGACCACATTTCCTTCTGATGGGGCTTAGAAGCGTTCAGCCTTACGCACCGTATCGAGTGTTGAGGCAGCTGGGGAGATGTCAGATAGTACCCAAGGATGATGATCTTAGTTTGCAAGTGGTTGAGATTGGCCCTGATGGCCAGTTTCCTGAAGCAATGGTCCGTCAGGTCTGGAGCGAATGTCAGTATTTGACGGTGAACACTTGTGTTCGAGATCGAGCCAAAGGAGAAGTGTCGCCTGACTCTCAGGTTTGGTATAGAAGGGACGTCGCATTCGGAAGACCGGCCAAACGACCTCACATCCAGGAATTTGTTGAATCAGCATGAGAACAGTGGGATTGGCTAACTAAAGAAAATGAATATAGGGCCGCATAG
>NW_017683304.1:0-8661 GCF_001879085.1 Nicotiana attenuata
GTATTAGCGCACCGGTCATCATATCCATATCTAGCCTTCCCACCCCGTTAAGGTATTAAAGCGCGGATTGGTCTCGACCTCTATTGCATGCTATTACCCGTCCCATTCCTATCAGTCCCGGAGGAATTTAGGACTACTATTCCTATAAGAGGGAGGATTTTAGGCCAACTCTTGGGTA
This sequence comes from Nicotiana attenuata, assembly GCF_001879085.1. NCBI lineage: Eukaryota > Viridiplantae > Streptophyta > Magnoliopsida > Solanales > Solanaceae > Nicotiana > Nicotiana attenuata. The sequence continues at coordinate 179 of NW_017683304.1, forward strand.
TTAAAGGTAAAAGGCTAAGGCGACATTCAAAACATATAGGACTGCATATTGGGGGAGACATATAAACAACTAAGAGGCTCAGATATCCTAGCTAGACGGCACAGCCTGGTGACTAGAGAAGGTAAGTAGAAGTCTTTGAGTAACTCCGGTGATCTAATGAGCATCTCGTCATGGAGGAGCCTGGCCACATCAAAATCACTGTGGGCCATGAAACAGTAGATCGCTGACGCCCGTGGTAGATTGACATCGGTCGTATTGCTGGAGGGCAACACTGACTGTTGATAATTGTGAGCCAACACTTAGCCTCTCAATTGAGAGACTGGGAGTTCAGTGTGATCCGGTGCTTTATACTCTCTGTCTGGCATACATATAGTTTCAAGAATTTGTGCCCACCGGACATTTGGGTGGCAATAAACAAGGTAATGATCTGTATCCCCCATGAAAACTAGCAGCCAGTACACTCGACGGATGGCCTCAAGTGACGCGTCTACTCGGGTGTTGTGTACTGTAACCACCCTATTGACATGCTCAGGGCAGTTCGCATAGAACTCCCTAACCATCAGTACATTCACCTCATCTGGTTCATCAAAGAGGATGTCTAGCTGACACCTCCTCAACTCTGCAAAGATACTTGGGCATTTCGTTTGCAAGGCTTGCCGGTCAATATGGACTTCAGGTAACAATTTCTTGGACGCCTTGGCGTTATACCGGTCCTCAGCTGGTTTGGAGACAAACCTAGCGCGATCAAACTGTGCCACACTAGATTGACCCCGAGCTCTAGAATAGCTGCCCGGTCCACTAGCCGAGGACCCTGTGGTACGTCTCTTCCTGGATTGATGCATTGTACCTGCCAAAAATAGAGAGTCCATTTAGTGAGGGTTTGAGTTCTGTGAACCCTGGGTGGTTACTCAGACTTCACCACCACCAAGGTCACATTAACGTTACAACGTCATTGGGGCAATTTCAAAAACACCTTGTGAGAAAAGGCTATATTCTAACACACCTAGCCTCATGGACACGTCAATGCCACCCCCAAATCAACAATTTGCACTTCACCATTCCACCCCACACAATCAGTTTTACACACACAAGCACACACTTCTTTACAACATTGTGCACATAACCCATTAAAAAGCAGAAAAGAAAATCAAAAAGGAAAAAAAAATCTACTAGAATTACTACAAATTAATGCATTGAACTAACATAAAACCAAAAAAATAACACAAGAGAAAAGAGAGAGAAGCTTGCCATACCTGGATGTAGGAGAGGGTGAGAGGAATGGAGGTTGTGGGAAATGGGTTTATGTGTGAGAGAGGTGAAGAAGAAGAAGAAGAAGGGAGAGAAGATGTTAGGGTTAGAGAGAGAGAGAGATGAAGGGAAAGTAAGTGGGGGGCAGTTGTTTTGATTTTTATTAGGGTGGGGGGGGGGGAGGGATTAGAAAAGAAAAGAAAATAAATAAAAAAAACTTTAAATCTACTTACCTGGGCGACAGAACGTCGCGTCTCACCGCGGTCCCACCGCGGCCGCGGTGAGTGAGGAGGCGAGAAACAGAATGCTCCTCTTTTACCGCAGTCGTGCCGCGGTCTCACCGCAGTCGTGGTGAATTGAGCAGTCTTGAGGCAGAATGCTCCTCTTCTACTACGGTCGAGCCGCGTTCCTACCGCGTTCTCGGTGACAAGCTATATTTTTTTTTCATAAGGAAGTTACAAGGGACAAGAAAAATAACAACATTCATGGGTTGCCTCCCACGCAGCGCCTGATTTAATGTCGCGGCACGACGCAGATAAGCGCATTTAAGGTTCGCTCGACCTCTACGGTTCAGACAGGCGGATCTCTGACACTTCCTTTGGTTCATTCATGCCCACATATAGTTTCAATCTCTGCCCATTGACTCTAAATGTATGAGAGTCTTTCTCTGAGGCAATCTCTACAGCCCCTGAAGGGAATACTTCGACCACTCGAAATGGTCCAGACCATCTTGACTTGAGCTTACCCGAAAATAGCCTTAATCTTGAGTTATAGAGCAGTACCATGTCCCCGGGGTTGAAATTTCACTCCACAATGTTCTTGTCGTGCAACCTTTTCATTCTTTCCTTGTACAACCTGGTGCTCTCAAAAGCAAGATATCGGAACTCGTCGAGCTCATGTAATTCTGTGATTCTCGTTGTGCCCGCAGCCTCAATGTCTAGATTCAGCTGTTTCATTGCCCACCAAGCACTATGTTCAAGCTCTACTGGCAAGTGGCAGGCCTTCCCGAACACCAACTTATATGGTGACATACCAATTGGTGTTTTAAAAGCAGTTCTGTAGGCCCATAGTACATCATGTAGCTTTTTCGCCCAATCAGTTCTTGTGGCGTTTACAGTCTTGGTCAATACACTCTTTATCTCTCTATTAGACACTTTAACCTGTCCACTGGTCTGAGGATGATATGGTGTTGCCACCTTGTGGCGCACATCGTACTTTGCTATCAACTTCTCGAAGGCTCGATTGCAGAAGTGAGTGTCTCTGTCACTGATAATAGCTCTCGGGGTCCCAAAACGGGTGAATATATTCTTCTTCAAAAATCCCACCACCATTCTTGCATCATTGGTGGGAAGTGCTACAGCTTCCACCCATTTGGACACGTAATCCACAGCAACAAGTATGTAATTATTGCCAAAAGAGCTGATGAAGGGGCCCATAAAGTCAATCCCCCAGACATCGAACACTTCCACCTCTTGAATTGGGTTCATGGGCATCTCATGGAGACGGGAGACATTCCCGGTTCGCTGACATTCATTACAGCCCTTCACCCATTGATGTGCATCCTTAAACACTGTTGGCCAGTAGAACCCGGCCTCTAGCACTTTCACAGCCGTCCTGACTCCTTCAAAATGCCCTCCATATGCCGATGCATGACATGCCTGCAAAACAGAAGATTGGTCTATCTCGGGGACACACCTCCGGATTATATTGTCAACACCTATTCGAAACAGATAAGGTTCATCCCAATAATACATGTGGCAGTCACGATAAAACTTTTTCTTTTGCACAGAGGAAAGGTCATAGGGAACTATACCGCTTGCCAGGTAATTTGCAAAATCTGCATACCATGGCACTTCATCCATGCTTGTAGCTAGTAGCTGCTCATCTGGAAAGGTTTCCAGAATATCCTCAACCTCAACTGAGTTTTCAGCTCCCTCTAGTCGTGATAGATGATCAGCGACTTGGTTTTCTGTGCCCTTACGGTCCTGGATTTCAAGGTCGAACTCTTGTAGTAACAGCACCCAACGAATCAGGCGCGGTTTGGACTCCTTCTTCTCAATCAAGTACCTGAGAGCTACATGATCAGTATATACAATTACCTTAGAGCCAATCAGGTATGATCTGAACTTATCGAATGCAAACACCACAGCCAGCATCTCCTTTTCAGTCACAGTGTAGTTCAGCTGGGCTTCACTTAGCGTTCTACTGGCATAGTAGATTGGGTGCATTAGCTTGTCTTTCCGCTATCCCAGCACTGCCCCCACTGCGTAGTCACTGGCATCACACATGAGTTCAAATGGTTGCTCCCAGTCGGGGGCAACAATGATGGGTGCTGTGACTAACCTCTTTTTCAACTCCTCGAATGCTACCCTGCAATCATCAGAACACAAGAAAGGGTGATCTTTTTCTAAAAACTTACAGAGAGGGTTGGCAATTTTTGAGAAGTCTCTTATGAATCTCTGGTAAAAACCAGCATGCCCGAGGAAGCTCCTGATGGCCTTGACTAAAGTGGGGGGTGGCAGCTTTGCTATCACGTCAAATTTAGCACGATCTACCTCAATTCCCTTGCTTGATACCGGTGTCCCAAGACTATGCCCTCTTGTACCATGAAATGACACTTTTCCCAATTAAGAACCAGGTTAGTCTCAATACAACGTTTCAGCACTCGGGTCAGATTTATAAGGCACTCGTCGAATGAGTTTCCCACCACTGAGAAATCATCCATGAACACCTCCATTATGTCCCCGACCATGTCAGTGAATATGGCCATCATGCACCTTGGAATGTGGCGGGTGCATTGCATAGGCCAAAGGCATCCTCTGAAAAGCATAAAATGCCATATGGGCAAGTGAAGGAGGTCTTCTCTCTGTCCTCTGGTGCAATGGAGATTTGATTGTACCCTGAGTACCCATCCAGAAAACAGAAGTGAGATCTCCCTGCCAATCTGTCAAGCATCTGATCAATGAAGGGAAGTGGGAAGTGGTCTTTCCGAGTGGCCAAATTTAACTTTCATTAGTCCATGCAAATTCTCCAGCCTGTGACGGTTCTTGTAGAGATCAGCTCATTGTTATCATTTTTGACCACCGTCATGCCACCCTTCTTAGGAACACATTGCACTGGGCTAACCAGGTTGCTGTCAGAGATTGGGAAAATGATTCCCGCATCCAACCACTTAATCACTTCCTTCTTCACCATTTCCGTCATGTTGCGGTTCAGCCTTCTTTGGTGCTCCCTGGAAGGTTTGTGTCCTTCCAGTAGAATTTTATGCATACAGTATGCCGGGCTGATCCCCTTAATGTCTGCCATGGTCCACCCAATGACAGTCTTGCACTCCTTGAGTACCTGCAAAAGTTGTTGTGCCTGCATATCTAACAAACTAGATGAGATAATAACAGGTAATGTGGAGTTAGGTCATAAGAACTCATACCTGAGATGGGCGGACAGTGGCTTCAATTCCAGCTTTGGTGGCTCTTCTATGGATGGCTTGGCTGGAGGAGTTTCTTTGTTTTCTAAGTGCAGGGGCTCAAATTCAAGAGTTCTATCCCAAAACCCTCTGCCCTCTAAAGCCAACACCCATTCTGCCAATTCTTCCCCATTTACCTCATCTAAATTTACCAGACATGCAGCAAGAGGGTCCTCAATAGTCAACATTTCATCATCAGCTTCTACGATTACATCAACGGCATCAATAAGAGAGCAATTGGCGAATTCACTCGGTCGCCTCATAGATTTCTGCACATTGAATGTTATCTCCTCATCGTTCAATCTCATCTTGAGCTCCCCAGTTTCACAATCAATGAGAGCTCTCCCTGTGGCCAAGAACGGCCTTCCCAAAATTATGGGAATTTCTTCATCCACCTTGCAATCTAAAATCATAATATCTACAGGGAACACAAATTTCCCTACCTGAACCAGCACATCATCCAATATACCAGAAGGTCTTTTTGCAGTCCTGTCAGCTAGCTGCAACAACATAGATATGGGTCTAGCTCTTCCAATCCCCAACCTCTTATAAATCGCTAAGGGCATAAGATTTATGCTATCCCCCAAATCACAAAGTGCCTTGGCAAAAGCAAAGTTACCAATGGTGCAGGGAATTGTGAAACTCCCTAGGTCAGACAGCTTCTCAGCAACTGGTCTAGTCACCACAGCACTGCAGGTCTGAGTAAGGGTCACTGTGGCCAAGTCCTGGAAATCGAATTTCCAGGACATCAAGTCCTTCATCTTTTTGCATAACCAGGCATCTCCTTCAAGGCATAAATCAATGGAATATTTACCTGGATTTGTTTCAGCATCTCCAAGAATTTCTTATATTGCTCTTCTTTCTGGTACTTGGCCAACCTCTGTGGGAATGGTGCGGGAGGTCTCTTCTTCCCAATGATTTGGGACTGCTCTTTGTCAGCTGCCACCTCAACTACCGGTTCCTGGGCTGTTTCAGCTTCTTTCTCAGCCTTATCTGTATGTTATGTTCTTCCTGGGCAGACACTGTCACCTCTGTCAGTTTCGTTGACTCATCTAGCTCGATGGGCACTGGTATAAGTGTCTCAGCATGTCTGCTTTCTCGGGCCCTCTCTTGCTCCAAGTCTAAGTATCTGCCATTACGTAGACTCACTGCCATCAGCTGCTTCGGGCCTTGATCTTTTGGATTTACCTGCGTGTCTGCAGGCAGTGTCCCATGAGGACGATTGTTCAAGGACATCAAAATCTGGCCCATCTGTACTTCAATATTTTTAATAGCTGACTCATGTGCATCTACTCTTTCACTCATTTTTGCATTTTACCCAATAACCTGCTGCATCATTGCCTCGAGTCTAGCAAACCCATCTCCATGTCTTCCACCATGCTGCTGCTGAGGNCCATCTTAACTACCAGTTCCTGGGCTGTCTCAGTTTCTTTTTCAGCCTCAATCTGTGTGTTATGTTCTTCCTGGGCAGGCTGTACTATCACCTCTATCAGTTTTGTTGACTCATCTAGCTCAATGGGCACTGGTATAAGTGTATCGGCCTGTCTGCTTTCTCGGGCCCTCTCTTGCTCCAAGTCTAAATCTCTGCCATTACGTAGACTCACTGCCATCAGCTGCTTCGGGCCTTGATCTTTTGGATTTACCTGCGTGTCTGCAGGCAATGTCCCATGAGGACGATTGTTCAAGGCATCGAAATCTGGTCCATCTGTACTTCAATATTCTTAATAGCTGACTCATGTGCATCTACTCTTTCACTCATTTTTGCATTTGACCCAATAACCTGCTGCATCATTGCCTCGAGTCTAGCAAACCCATCTTCCTGTCTTCCACCATGCTGCTGCTGAGGAGGATGATAACCCTGCTGCTGATTTTTGATTATTATATCCCTGTGGCCTTTGGTAAGGCGCCATATTATTGTGAGGTCTCATACCTCCAATGTTTCCATTCTTGAGCTGTGGCTGGACTGGCCTGTATGGCTGATTTTGTTGGCCCCAATTTTGACCACCCTGTCTCTGGCCTCCATAATTAGACACATAATTCATGTCCTCAGGGTAGTGATGATGATCACTTTCTGCATTACACTGTTACCAATTGGCTGACTAATGCAAGATGTGCATAAGCCCCCATTGGTAGTATATACAATGTGTACCTGCTGCTTCTGCCTTGACTCTTCCACCTTTTTGGTTAGTATACTCATATGTGTCATTAATGTGGCCATGTTTTCAGCAAGAGTGTTGGATGGATCTAAGGGCACTGAGTGAACTACTGGAGTGATAAGTGCATTCCTGGTTGTCCACCCCGAATTCTGTGCCATCTTGTCAAGCAGAATCTGGCTTTCTCTCCATGTTTTGCTCAAAAATGCTCCACCAGCTGAAGCATCAACATTACCCTTCACGCCATCTGCTAAACCCATGTAAAATCGCTGCCCCAACATCTGATCTGGAATACCGTGGTACGGACATATAACCAACATCCCTTTGAATTGTTCCCATGTTTCTTGCAGTGTCTCCATTGGTTTCTGTTTGAAACTCAAAATCTCATCAATTTGTTGAGCAGTCCTGTTGGGTTGGATGAAACTTGTTCACAAATTGCTTGACTAGCTCCTCCCAAGTCGTTATGGAATTAATGGGGAGTGAGTTTAGCCAAGTCTGGGCAGCTCCTGTCACTGAGAATGGAAACAACAACAGTTTTATTGCTTCCTGAGTTACGTTTGGCTGCCTTTAAGTTTTGCATATTGACAAGAAATTCTTCAAGTGTTGTTGAGGATCTTCGATTTGTGACCCCGAAAATAGTCCCTTGTTTTGCAACAAGTGCATCCTGTTGTTCGTGATTTGAAACGATTCAGCCTGTATCTGCAGGACTAAAATCGCTGTGGCCAAATTCTCTGTTGTGGGTTGTGCCCAGTCATATAGAGCAGCCTCTGGCACAAGAGGTGCCACTGGCGCTAATGGCGGAGCTGGGTCTACCATGTTATCCCCTATGTCTGGTTCGAATTGTTCAGTTGTTTGTTGTTGTTTGTTTTTCCGGTTGGCCCGATTCAAGGCCTTGATAACTTTCTCGGGATCAGATAATGCTTCAAATACTTCACCAGTTCTCGATGAGTTTCTAGGCATGCACCTGTACAACCAAGTCAACAAACGTTAAAATTTCAATGTATAGATTGGAAGTAAAGAAAACTGAGTACACTAAGAATTTTTTGTATTTCTTTCAATTGTAATTGATAACACCGTTAATTCTCCGGCAACGACGCCAAAATTTGATCACGCCCAACTATGCCTTATAAAAAGGACTAAGCGGACGTTGCAAATATAATCTGAGTATTTAGCCCAGAGTCGAACCCACAAGGAATTAACCTATCAATTACTCTTGTTAGACTCTCTAAATTCTACGTAATCAACTTCCCAAACGTTTTGAATAACAATTGAGGATATTTTTACTAACTATAACTGACTGCAATTAAGTAAATAAAGACTAACTATGATTAAGTTGTAAACAATTAAGAGAAGGATCTAAGGTTATGATTTCCCCTATTGATAGAATCCCTTCCTGTTATGTTTCACATAGATTTGCCTAATCGTCTCTATCGATCATGAGCACTCTTATTACCGTAAATCTCTCCCGAGTAATCACGAAAATTTACTAGACGCACTCTCCCGAGTTACGCTAGCTGGCTTTTAGTACAGCTCACTTTAGATCGCACCCAAGGCTTCGTTATCCCTAATCCCGCCTTTAAACCCTCGGTTATTGATTCCTCATATACTTTGGGAGTGGT